>NC_079452.1:40982003-41282003 GCF_903798145.1 Danio aesculapii | reverse complement strand
GATAACGGTTTTGGCGGTAAGACAAGTATGTTGATTTGGGGCCTTTGCTCTATCTTCTTGAGGGAGATGTAGTTGTCCTGTGGGTTGCACGTTGTGATTCATACTGCATTTTTTAATGTAGTCACAGTTATGATCATGTATAAATTGGCAGTCGTAGCACACTAAAAAAGATTTGGAAGTAGAACCGGCCACACAACTATGTGTCTTCATGGAATCTTTAGACTTTTCCCTGCTCGGTTTTGGCTGAGCCTGTGTTAAATTGAGATCTTCAACTTTGTATTTGCTCAGAACACAAGTATGCCCTTTGATAGTACACTCCTTATGATGGCTACACGATGAACTGTGGATGTCTTTGCACTGCTCACACTCGTAGATGTAAAAAGCATTTGGAGTGATACATTTGCATGGGACTTTTGCTGCTCGCCTTTGTGCATCACTTTCAGATTGATCTTCACCAATGCTTTCTACTGGACCTGGGTTATTAATGCTGAGTGATCTTCTCCACATTGCATCATCATTATTCCCAATGTCTGATTGTGAGGGATCTCTGCGAAAAGACTTGCTATAAGGAGAGTGAGGTGGCGAACAAGAGCTTGACGTTCCATGAGAAGCATCTTGTGCAGTGTACAGATCCACTTCATTGTCTATTCCACCTGTCACAATGTCATCAGATGCTCTAGCAGCTTCTGACTTGACGTTAGTATTCTCTAATGCTAGCTGAAGACTATGGCCCACCTGCCTCTCCTTAATTAGCTGCAGAACCCACTCCACGTCTCTGTTCACAGAGCCCGAGGCAGAAAGCAGCAGCTGGCACTCCATCCGAGCCACAAAGAAACCACAGGCCAGGCTGAGTAAGAAATCAGCAGGAACTGGTTTGGAGTTCAATGCCAACTCCTCTTCTTGGTTATTACTCGAAGGCTCGTATCCGAGCAAACCAAAAAGCTCTTTAGCTTGCTGAGGGGTCAACGTTGGTTTGATTAAATGGGTGAACATACCTGAAAACATCTTGGGAGAGAGGAGACTATGTTAAGACGGTGAAAACAACAAACGAGATGTTATTACGTAAGCCTAACTCCAGTTTTACAACATACCTTCACAAGTCTGTACTCTCTTCTCCACGGGTAGATGTAAAGGTTTAACGCGGCGAGCTCCAACACTTCAAAGGCCTTGAAAAGTTTCTCAAGCCCCTTTTGGCCACTTTTTGAGTGAAACGATCGGAGAGATTTGTCCATCACCATCAGCGTATCTAATCTAAACAGATTGTGTATCTTCTGGCCATTGGCATTGCGAAGGAGTGCCTGTGTTTCTTTACAAAGATCCTCGTTTCGACATACTAAAAATTGATCCCCCTTTTCAATTTGTCTTTTCAAGTTATAATGGTACTTATTGGTGAGACCGTCTTCTGTCTTTTTATGAGCAAAAGAACTCATCCTTTAAAGCAAAAAACAACAACTGATCAATAAATCAAATTAGCCACAACAGTAATTACTTCCTGATCAAAATACAGTGTTCATGTGCTACATTTAGCTGAGAAAGAGCCCAATTAAGTCATTAATAGTCGTAGTGTGTACAGTGTGCAAACCCCAAAACTAAAATACCTGAATAAACAATTAATTCGACTGCTGAAATGTGAAAACGTGTGGGAAAAAAAATATTTAGAGATAATTTGATATACTAACGTTAGTTCTAAGACAATTACTAAAGCGAAAGTGAAGATGGAAAACATTAGTTTCGTAATTATCTAAACGTAGCGTCTTATTTTTGTAATTAATAACTGAAAATTGTATGTATATTTCATCTATATCTCATTGTTTAAAAAAATAAGCTACATAAATTGCGTTAAAACTTTTACAGACTTTGTATCTTGTTGACTTTTCAAACACAAACAGCCACTGACGGTTTTTATAAGCGGAGTTCAAATCAACAAAGCTCATGACACAACATCCCCGTTCACACCGCACTATTATGAAAGACATAAACGATTTTTATTACCTGAATAATGTTCGTTTGCGTCCAAAACAAGTCGCTTGCGAGGAGGTCGGTATGTTTCACAGCAGAAAAACTTTTTATGACATCACTTCCGTATTCGGCTCACGTGAAAAATTAAAGGTCGTCATATCTTAAAAAGAACTGTTTTATGATATTGAAAACTAATGAACGATAGTTTATGAAGGATAAATAAACTCCCATGTGTTATATATTTATCACATCTGAACGCATTGATTTGACGATGTTGAGCTGTTTTTTTTCTGTTGGCAAAATTATGTTATTGATACTATGCTAATAAACACAATAATGTTCTATTAGTTCACGTAGAATAACAAAGACATATGAATTATATTCATTCATTCCTTTCCCTTTGGCTTAGTCTCTGGTTCATCAGAGGTCGCCACAGTGGAATGAACCGCCAACTATTCCAGCATATGTTTTACACAGCGGATGCCCTTCCGGCCTCAACCTAGTATTGGAAAATGATTTATATTTGTGATATATAATTATATAGAAAACTGTTTTCAAAACTGTATTAAAGTGTTCTAATTTTAATGGATATTTTACGATGTTTTGGAATGATTTAAACTACAGATGAAATCAGCTCTTTGCCAACATTATCCGCAAATTTATAATGAATTATTTTATACTCGTTATATAATGAAATGTATTATTATTTTTATTAATTAGATTGTATACTAATTATATTACTATGCATTTTAATATTGATTAATAGCCTAATTATCGCATTTTGATTCATTATTTTATGACAATGTATGTTATGTAAATTAAATACAGACACCTAAATAAAAAAATAATAACAAAAAAACACTGACAATATTAACCCATAATGTTAATAATGTGATTTTGTAATACCTTTTGGTTTTGTGAGATTGTAAATATATATAAGTATAAGTGTATATATACATATGCATATATATATATATATATATATATATATATATATATATATATATATATATATATATATATATATATATATATATATATATATATATATATGTAATAAAATGAAATTAATTTTAAATAATAAAAGTGTAAAAAATGTTTTCACCATTTGATGATTTATTTATAGGCCTTATTTATAGGCCTATATTTCAAAATTAATAAACCAATTTTGTGACTAAAGTAAAAAAAAAAAAAAAAAAAAAAAAAAAATTGTACTACTTGTTTGCAGTTTCCGGTTTGCAATGCTTATTTAATTTAGTAAATATTCGTGATTGTTCACAAGAGGGCGCTATAATCTTTGATGAAACAGTTGGTAATAATATATAAGGGTAATTTATAGCAACGACTGCAACAGTAATTAATATTATTATTAATTATAATTAAATAATATTATTAACTGCTGGTATTTTCAGTTCTGAACATGATATTATTCCTACTCCTTACATTTAAGGTTAAATATTGAAATTTTGTTCTCTACAGATACATTACTTATTCAGTATCACTTTTCTTTCAGTCGTAACATTTATACATATAAAAACTGTTTGAAATTAATAATAATAAACGGTTTGTAATAAATAATAAAAGTATGTATAATCTGTGGGAGTGTCCTTCAGAAGTGGGTGTGGCTTTCCTGCTGCGGTTTGATTTAAATATCTTGAGCAGCAGGAGACATGAGCCCCATAAACCATAATCAATCTCAGACGTCTGACGGCTGCAGCAGCGATGTCAAACGGGGACAGGGTGGTTTTAGCGCTCGGTGGAGCAGGAACTGTCGGATCCGGGATAGTTAAAGCTTTCCTGGACAGAGGTAAGATCTATTTGCACACAATATTTACCTAGTTAGCATTATGATACATTATATTAATTATTTTATAATACTTTAATATATTATAGTTATGTATGAATACATTACAGCTACAGTTTTTTTTTCTTATTAATAGTATTAATGTTAATAATTATAAATGGGCATTGTTTGAATGTATATATCTGCCCTGAATGTTAAATTATTTGTTACTTATAATAATATAATATAATATAATATAATATAATATAATATAATATAATATAATATAATATAATATAATATAATATAATATAATATAATATAATAATTCAAGTTCATTTAATTATAAAGCACATTTCAAAACAGCCACAAGACTGACCAAAGTGCTGTACAACAGACAAAATAAAAAGACAGAAAATAAAACATAAAAATGAGCCAAGAGAAATGACTGATTAAATTTATAAATGAAGCAGTAGAAAGGACTATTAAAATAATATGAATAAGCCAAGCTAAATAGGTATGTTTGTAGGAGTGATTTAATAATAGATAGTGATAGAGCCATTCTAATCTCTTATAATAGCCTATATCTCTATTATTTTATATAAACATAGTGGCAAGCAAATAAGCATAATAACACTAATTTGACCACATTTTGGCCACTACACTCAAAAGATTTACGTATGTTGGTTGTTCAAACTGCCTATTAAAAATGAGCTGATACTACACAATTCTTAATTTTTTGGGGGGACAACTGAATTGTTTTATGTTCAATGCGCTTAAATTTGTAAAAACTAATACGTTAACTTAATTCCTTCATGTTGTCCCAGCACAAATCAATTGTAGTTTCCTGTTTAAAGTGTTTCAGAAAAAGTAAAGTCATCATATATCCTGCCATTTTAGTTTATTAGAAGTTTCAAGTCCAAAAAATGTAAACCGCTGTCTCTCTTTTATTTTAAACAGCTCAAATCAATTTCTTTGATAAAAAACATACTTTCAAAAGTTGTGTATTTCATGTTTGGTAACTACGCAAACACATTTAGGTTTCAAGGTCGCTGTGATCTCCAGAGACGGCAGCAAGTTGGAGAAACTCAAAGGTTTCGTTTCACCTGGCACAAAAAGTAACCTGATTACTTTTGTTGGGAATGTTGGTAGGTATCTTCACCCTTTGCGTTTAGTTTTTTTTTTAATCTGCGTTATCTTTGCAACACTTTGAGGTCTGATTGATTTGGGATGACTATCAGGTTCAGAGGACGGAGTTGAGGAGGTGAAACAGGCCTTGCTGAAGTCGGTGGGAAAGATCACAGATGTGGTGTCATCTCTGGGATTCAGCTGGTGGCAGGGCGGACCACCGCACACACAGCCTCTTAAGGAACTGCACTGGGTAAGACTAACCCTCACAGCCTTTCTTTGATCCTTTTTAGTAAAATTTACATGGCAGCATTCCTATCCACATTTTGATCTGTGTATCCGCTACTCCATGTTGTCAAGTCATTGCTCAAACTCTTCCTCTCTGGTCAACAGGTTATTGAGACTCTTCTTTTCAGCACATTTGTGTCCTGGAAAGCATTTTTTCCCCTAGTGAGAGATGATCCTAACGGCACCTACACATTTATCACAGGTAGGTCCAGCAAAACATATGCCGAGTGAAAGTTTAGTTATTTGAAGAAGAAAAAAAAATGTTGTGGCACTGTTTACGGCTGGTAATGTGTTTTGTTTTTTCAGTTTTTAATAATAAAGCAGAATGGCACAAACTAACAAAAAACACTCACAATTTTGGAAAGGAAATTTGATAGAATACAAATATACTAATGAAACAAACTCTGCTTTAAGCCTCTTCAATGTCAAAATTAAGCTTGGTTTGTTTCTTATTAAAGCTACAAAATCCTCCAGTCAAGGGCAATGAGTGATTTTGTCCTTGTCATTTATGTTTGATTAATAATGATAAAGACACTCGATAGCAGGAATAGTGCACTGTCACCATTTGTTTTCACTTCCACATGCTCATATATCACGAGACATTTTTCATTCATGTTTTTTAATAATCATTGGAAGCCAAAATCAAACTAAATTTCGATTAATTGAACAGCTATGTTCACATTTCCATTAACACTTGCTGCTGTTTTAATCTTCTTTGCTTTATTAATTTGAGGTGAGTGTGTATGTATGGCCTTTCTCTGATCAGTTGATCTAATGTCGCAATATATCCACGCCCAATATACACTTGAACGCAAAAGCTGCTTTAAAATATGGAGTTACGAAGACGGCTGTGGGTTTGTATTAGAATCAGGAGCGGTACGAGAATTTTTGCCTTCAAAATAAATAAACAGAAACGTTTGAGTCTCATCTGGCAAGCGTGCTTCACTAACAGGTTTTATTGGGGTTATGAATTGGGTCAGCAAGCAGAGAGGGGATGCTCTTCAATGGATGTTCGAACACACAAGCATTTATATGTCTAAAAGCTGATCAAATGGATTTCGAATACCTTTTATTTTACATGGTCAAACGCGGACAAACTCAAAACTTTTAGGACCCATTTATGCTTGTATTTAGTGTTGTCCACTTGTGGTCTAACTGACAAAAATACATGATACCAGGTGCAAACAGCGCCAAAGATAAGACTGGCTATTTGTTAAGTACTTGAAAATGATGGAAACTAAAACGATGGTTTCTTTGTGTACATTAAGGGCAACACAGTGGTTAGCACTCTCGCCTCACAGCAATAAGGTTTCTAGTTCGAGTCCCGGCTGGGTTGGTATTTCTGTGTGGAGTTTGCATGTTCTCCCCGTGTTGGCGTGGTCCGGGCTCCAGGTGCTCCGGGTTCCCCCACAGTCCAAGGACATGTCTTATAGGTGAACTGAATAAACTAAATTGTCCAAAGTGTATGTGTACGGATGTTTCCCAGTACTGGGTTGCAGCTGGAAGGGTACCCGCTGTGTAAAACATATGCTGGATAAGTCGGCGGTTCATTCCACTGTGTCAACCCCTGATGAATAAAGGGACTAATGAAAGTTTCCAGGGATGTTGAAGGTTCTTCATGAAATCATCCATGTAAACATTCATTCATTCTTTTTTCTTTCGGCTTTGTCCCTTTATTCATCAGGGGTCGCTGATGAATTTGTCTACCCCTGATGAATAAAGGGACAACGCCAAAGGAAAATGAATGAATGAAAGTTTACATTGATGATTTCATGAAGAACCTTCAACATCCATGAAAACTTTTCATTTCATTAAAGGTCTTACATAGCAGAAAAAGCTAGACTATTTAAAAGTTCCTCAAACTATACACTTTCTCATTAAAGGTTATTTGGGTAGTGATAATCAGTTATTATATACACAGTGAAGTTCTGGTTTGAAACCTTTATTTTTAACATATCCAGTCGTTCATAGTCAACCCTTAAACATGTACCCAGACCAGTGAGACCCCCAAACCTGTCGCTAACTTGAACACAAAAGTGAAATTGTACCTAAAATTGTATAATAATGGAAGTATGCATTATTAACAGACACGTAAAGTAATATACAATGTCCGCCTATTAATATTGTCTGTGTTGCTAGACCTAAAGCTCTACTGGGGCACAGGTTTGGATGTACATAGAGAAAAACATCTTAATTCTGGGATTACCACTCTTAATTAATACACTTACATATAAAGTAAACTGTAACTCAAAGCATTTAATGGGCCACATGTCCCAGTAAATGGGTTGTGGCGATGCCCCTGATTGGCGCCAAATATAAAACCAAACAGATGTGATCGGTGTTGCTAGACCTAAAGCTCTACTGGGGCATGAGTTTGGTTGTACATAGAGAATAACATCTTAATTCCCACCAGGGAGTGAATTACAGACCCCCCAACTAACACTTGATCCCCGCTGAAAGACATCAACACGATGTATGAGGGTCTGCCCTTTAATAGTTAAGAAATAGTTTGCTCTGATCTTAAATAATTTTAATAATAATAATAGATAACTTAAATATACATTTGACCACCCCTATGAAGGTCCATACCATTGTGAATGCACGTTTGCACCAAAAACCAGCAAATCTAGAGCACCAACAGACAGCGTAAGTGTTCACCAAACATGTTTCTTGTAAAATAGGCATTTGTACTGTAGGTGTCTGTAAAACTAGATGCGTAGTTTGTATTTTATAATGCATTCGCTTGCACATAGAGGTTAAACAGTAAAATAAAAAATATGTGCAGTCTTTCATGGTCATCCCTTAAAAGGTTTAATGTCACAAATGTCATTGAGAACCACTCAATATCCCTCAAAACACTGAAAACATAAGTTTGATTAATAAATTAGATGTAATTTGATTAAATATATAAATACTAAATATAAAACCAAAAAAAAAAACATGTGATTGGTGTTGCTAGACATAAAGCTCTACTGAGGAACGTGTTCAGAAGTACATAGAGAATAAGGTCTTAATTCTGGGATTACCACTCTTTAATTATTACCCTTACATATAAAGTAAACTGTAGCTCAAAGCATTTACTGCGACACCCCTGATTGGCACAAAATATAAAACCAAAGAAACAGATGTGATTTGTGGCAAAAGGCTGTTGAGCTTTACAAACTGGAAAGTGACTAAAATAAAACAGTAAAAACATGACTGATACCCATTTTCCACCAGCAGGGCAATACTTAAAAAAAAAATCCAGTCACCTTTAAGTGTTATAAAGAAACATGAAAGAGGACGTGTGACTATATCCGCCAAGGGCTTGAGTGTCCACATACATGGACAGGACATTTTAGCTCTTAAGTGGCTATTTAAAATACTTTGAATGTTTTATATTTTGTCACAGACATACAGTACCATCCTGCAACTGTTATGCAGCATATGAAATGTCCCAAACACTATTTTTAACAGTCCAAAATGGGGAAAAAAATAGTTTTTACTCTCTGATAGTCAAAGCAAGTTGCAAAAAAATAAATAAAAAAAAGTCTATGTTAAATATGCATTAAAAAAATTCAAGAAAAAGTGTTTTATGTAAATTCAGACCACGAGTCCACATATATGGACATCATTTTACTATAAAAGTACATTGTATGAAAAGATGATACATAGGTATTTATTCTAATTAGCTTCTAAAAAGCCCAAATAGCAAAGAGAAATAAAAAAAATGCATTTTGGGCCTTAAGAGGATATTGTCCCTATGTACTGTTAAAAGTATTGCACGAGTGGCCAGAAAATAAGAAAATTCGCAAAAAATTCATTCAGATTTAGTCTAAAAATACAAATCGAGGACATTTATCACCACAAATTGTTTAAGCGTAATCCATAAACTCAAGCCTCTTTTATTTTTTATATTCTGAGCAAGATCAAAAGGCTAAACAACACAAATCCATTATTCATTATGCTCATTTCCCAAGGACGCCAATATTCGGAGGGCACTGTAAAGTGGGACCATAAGTACTAATACCGATGCTTGTTCTGTTGTGCAGGAGGAGCTGGAGAGAAAGTTCTGATGCCCGGTACAGGGTTTCTGACTGTAGGAGCCGCCAGTGCTCTGGCCTTCTGTCAAGTCCTGCGTGAGGAGTATCCCGAGGTGCCATGCAAACTCAACCAGGTACGTCTGCAATGTGTGTCCCCAAACAATGTCACTTACAGGGTAAAACTCCAGCCATAACTTGTAGAATGACTGGAGAAGCCTCATGAAAGTATTTCTTCATATCTGTTCCTCGGTCTTCATTTTCAACAGGTGAAAATCAACACAGGTGTGGCGGCCCCAGACCGAATGGCCCCTGGGTACCTGAACCACTTGGATTTAGGGGAGGCTGTGGCTACGCTGGTGGAGCGGCGCAATACATCCCACACAGTGTTCCCCGTGAGCTGTCCTGCCGATCTAAAAACAGTCATGTTGGAAGACAAGCTGTAATAAAGCCCTGTCAGATTTTCCTCTTTGTATCCTGTTAGTCTTGCGTGTATCGTTTTATTGCATGTCAACCAAACATTTGCGTATCGGAAAAGTCCTCAGCTTTTTGTCATAGTACAGTCATAGCCTTGAAATACTCTGTGTGCTCAAAACAAATCAGTATAATAGCCGATGGAATGGTACAGATGCTTTTGGAGTGCAGTCGAGCGTAAATGCAGCCCTAGACATGTAAACTTGACATTGAAGAAGAGAGACGTGTGTGAGAACGGATCTGAAAACAAACGCTTTTTCGTGCTTGGAGTAGGGGAGAGGAAAAAAAAGAAAAGAAAAACATGGCAGGTTGTTGGCACACTTGCGTCCCCGTAGCGTGACTCTCTGCCCTCGTTCACTGATCTGGCTGCTGCTTCCACGGCTCCAATTATTCCCAGCCGTGTGGCCCGTAATAAGAGGGATTCAGAAATGGCCGGCCTCCAGACTGAAGGACATTGCAGTCTTTGTTTACTGTTGTCATGATATTTGCATAAACGCTTTAACGACATGAATGTAAAGAATGTAAATTTGCCATTAAAAGAATCTGAAGTAAGGAAAATGTGTCTGATTAATGAGAGGAAAGGAGGTGAGAAGGTTTTGTCAGTGTGTTGGCTGTGGTTTTGCATTGTATCATCTTATTAAAAGTGATGGGTCAACCAAAAATCAACAGTCTGTTATTATGCGTGGTCCTAAAACTGTATGACTGACTTTAGAACAGGGCTGCGTAAACTTATTCTTATGAAGGGCCAAAAACCAAAGTTGATTGAGGCTAGTGGGCCGAAGGTAATTAGAGTTGCCATGAGTAATTTCCTAATTTATTAAAGAATATTTAACAATAACTAGAAAACATTGCTTTATATTAACTGATACAGTATATCTCATTTATAACAGAATTGAGTTACACTAGTTTTGGCCTTGATTTGCTCGGCGATGTCTTCTGCGTAGTCCTCTATCAGTCGATTGACAGTATTTACATTTTAAAAGCTCAGATTCATTTACAACATGTAATTTCAGGTTGCTTTTTTGCTTTCAATAAAATCCCCCAACCCACTCAATCATTCTCACTATCTTCTCAGATAGGCCAAATCAAAGGTTACAAGGGGCCAACTTTGGGTATCTTTGCTCAAGAACAAAAAAGATAAAAACATTCTCAAGATGTTACTCAAAAACATACAAAATATATGGATGGATATATAGCTGAAGTCAGAATTAGAATTTATTTTTTTGTTTAAATATTTCCCAAATGATGTTTAACAGAGTAAGGAAATTTTCACAGTATGTCTGATAATATTTTTTCTTTCGGAAAAAAAAGTCTTATTTGTTTTATTTATGCAAGAATAAAAACAGTTTTTAATTTTTTAAAAGCCATTTTAAGGTCAAAATTATTAGCCCCTCTAAGCTATATATATTTTTTGATAGTCTACAGAACAAACCATTGTTATACAATAACTTGCCTAATTACCCTAACCTGCCTAGTTAACCTAATTAAGCCTTTAAATGTCACTTTAAACTGGATAGAAGTGTCTTGAAAAACATCTAGTCAAATATTATTTACTGTCATCTCAAAGGTAAAACAAATCAGTTATTAGAAATGATTTATTAAATCTATTATCTTTAGAAATGTGTTAAACAGAAATTGGGGGGAAAAAAATTAACAGGGGGGCTAATAATTCTCACTTCAACTGTATATGAATGTTTCCACAAATGGATTAAAAATGTGAATATTGAAAAAAGGATGTACAATTAATGAAGTAAACTTGTAATTCTTAGTTGAACTCAACTGCAAGAACACTTTTCCTGAGTTCACATTTCGCAAAAAATCTGATTAATCCTGTGAATCTCATGATTTGAGGATCTCTTGTAATTCTGATCATCATAATTCTGAAGATTACAAGACAAGATGAATTGAGAGATATTAAAGTCTGTTGCAGTTTTTATTTTTTGCAGTGCTGTGAAAAAAAATCAGTTGTGAAAAATTTCTGTGCAACTGCTAGCAATTTCTTTGTTATGAATGAATTTCGACGCTACTACAATTTCAAGTTAATGCATTGCAAATCTTGCAATTCTGACTTTCATAATTCTGAGAGTTATAATTGCAAGACACTAATTTGCGAGTTCTTGAGTTGAAATTGTGAGATAATGGAATTAATTCTTGATTATGGCTCTATAAATTATGAATCATTACACAAGTTGCATTTATCAGGGTTTCTGCAGGTTTCACAAAGTCAAACTTAACACTTTTTTTTTAGGCCATTATGAAGCAAGTTTCAGACTTATAGGGCTAAATGCAAAGGATTTTTTTTTAATGTCATGGTTGGGCCACTGAAAAAAACAAAAAGATTTTAACTTGCCTCATCAAAAAAAAAAAAAAAAAAAGTAATTAAGTCATTTCTTAACCACATATTTTAAATGTGTGAAAACAAGCTAAATCTAAGCCCAAAAACAATATAAAAAAATGTGTGCAGAAAAGTCTGTCTAAAATATATGGAGAATGTTTAAACAAATGCTTTTGTAAGGAAGGTAATTACAGTTTTATTGAGATGGATTATTGGTGGTTGATCAGCCCGAAAGACCTGCTTAAAATTAAAATTAACAAAATTTCTGAAAATTTAAAACCTTTTAAGGCCTAAAATAGTTTTTGAAATGTAAGATATTTTAAGACTTTAAGACCCCGTGGACACACCGATTTATTTTTTTATGATGCAAACAAGCTTTCATTTATCTTTGTGTTTTGCATAAATCACAAGGGTTTGAAACAATGTAATGTTGAGTAGACAATGACAATCTTCATTGTTGAGTGAACACTGCCTCTAAATCTGAATTACACACCAAAATAAGTGTACCAGTCTGTTTACACAACCTAAATATAGCGTCTATTACTTTAGTACATGTACAAGTGAAATAATTAATTACCAGCACGTTTATATTGAGTGTCTGATGAAATTAAAAATAATAAAAAAAGGAGAAAAATCTCCCAGACTCCAAGTTTCTTTGAAGTAACCAATATCGTGACATGAGCCACAAAGTTGTGGGTGTGATATGACTTTAGCTGCCTGGATTTCATTAACTATCTGACTTGTAGTCCTTATTTCAAAAATAGTTTGGGAATTGAAAAATGAAAAACAACAGAAAACCAAGTATCCACTTTGGCAACCAAAGGCGTCCCATTCCGTGAGACCATACAGGACAAGAGCCAGAAAGTCATGGTTCCTGATCAGTTTTCTCAAACACAAAACTCACACTCGCAGGGACGGTTCATCTCAGAATGAAAATTCTTTCATTTACTCACCCTCATGTTCTTACAAACCTTTTAACATCAGTCTGAACAATGAGGATGAGAAAATTACAGTTAACAGCAAAGTTAAGTGTTTAAAATGAAAATTTACTCGCATTTAAGCTCCATATTTCTTTACTAAATAAAACATCGAAATAGTATATACGAAGGGAATAAATTACTGAAAATTTAAACCTATTAAAAGTGCTACCAGTTTCCAAAATTCTGAATTATCCCTGTAATCCCTGAAATGTTATGGATGCAGAATCTGTTGCAATTAGAAAACACAAAAGTATTGAATAGATCGACTAACTCATTACTTCACAGCCATACTGACGAATGAAAGTTTCCATCTACCCACATTATCTATTTCCATATAGATTGGATTAAACTCGTATACTGCAGATCAGCGTTTGCAAACTTTCCCAAAGCACTCTTGCTGTGTTTTGATGCTTAACCCCAAGGCTTGTCACAGACTATTTTGGGTGCCAACTCAAAAACACAGACAGGAATTGGGGCATTTATATAGAGGGACAAGACAAGTGGACTGGAAGGGATTTAAAAGGCCGCCCATAGACAAAGAGTCACACAGTGAAGCCATTAGAGTAATCGTCATCCACACAGAGGGTATTCTAGGACAGAGGTTAAGCCTCCTGATTCAGAGTGGCATGTTTTCTCCTTTGGCCCGGAAACTTTCGGAACAATCCAGCCATCTGCCCATCAGGCGTCCCGGCCTCCCTCCGCGCAATCGCTTCTCCCAGCCATCGCTTTGCCCTTCACATATTTCAACCGATCGATTAAAAGGTGGTCGGGAGCGTTAAAATAAATCCAGGAACTCTCAAAAGAGTTACATATGTCTTTATTGTTAGAAAATCCACATGCCATGCATTTTTAAACCATGCTCATGTGCAGGATCCAATCCTAAGTTCAACGAACTCAGAAAGGGTTTGTAAAAAAAAAATACACGGTCGCCATCTCTTAAAGAGGCTATATTTACATTCATCATCATAATTCACATTATCAGTCTTCAGCAACAAACATTCTGCTCTAACAGACGTTTACATTTATTACTGCCTTTGCACACAACTTACTAAGCCTTTTTTTTTTTTGTATCAAATCCCCTCAAGTAATGTCTGATTTTACAGACGGCATAGCAGCATTAGTGTTTGTTGCACATCTATACTTTTTTTCACATTGATTTTACTCTTGACAAGTAGTGAAACGCATTTAAATAATGATTTAAGATTTTTTTTCATATATAAAAAACTACATAAAACCTACACTACATCACTTGATGCTTAGTGGTATATTTTCTAGCACGACTCTGTCCATTCTGAGGCTAAAATCCTGAGCTAAAAGATCATCTCTTATCTTTTGTTTAATAAATAGAATGACAAATGCTAATAGTGCTTTAGTCTTTCATTTATATTTCCTTTCATAAAAGTTTTGTGAAATTAAATTGACAAAAAATAAAAAAGCCAATGGAATTACAAAATATACACATTAAAAAAAAAACTTTAGCTAATCTTTTCCCTATGTAACATCTGGCTCATTTCAATCACGCTCATATAAATATTCTTTTTTTTCTTTTTTTCTGCTTTGGTACTAACACAATCTCGCTTCGAACCACATTGCGATGAACTTGTAGAGCCCAAACAGGACGAATAGCCCCCTCCAGTCCCTCAAAAGCAGCAGATCGGGACGATGCGAACAGAACTCGAAGCCTGGCCTGATCTGGGACTGAACAGGCTGAGCAAAGGAGATGCGGCATCTCCTTCAAAACAAGACGGGATGTTTTCTGTTGGTTAAAGCACCTGGAACCAAAACACAAGCGGTTCTAATTAAGCTGGGTGAACGAGAACAACGTGAGCCAGCCAGATACTTTAAGAGCTGAGACTGTTCCTCAAGTAAAAGTGAATGAAAGTGTTCTCAATCGCTCTGGCAGTGGCTGAAAGCTTGTTTGACATTTTGGCATGTTTAACAGTCTCCATTGGGTAATCTAATTAGAACTTAAGCCACCGTAGACTATCATTATTTCAGTAACACGACCTTAAATAGAAATTTCACCCTGTGGCCAAAAAAACAAACACTTCAAGTTGTGAAGTTCAAAGTTCAGTGAGGTCGATGTAATGCATCCAAAGTAGCACGTGTGGAGAAGATCCAGATTCACCACCCTGACACTCACTTTACAATTTCATTAAAAATGGCTCAGCAATAGTTGAACATGAGTTTAAATGTGAGGCAGCATCAAAATGTCAGCTGTTAAGTTAAATATACAGACAAATTAACAGTTCTGATAAACACGGTCATGTAGAATTAGTTTAGTTTATCCTGCGAAATAAGAATCAAAAGTTTTATGAATGTAGTAGAGGTGAGCAGGGACGGAAGTAGCATTTTACATAAACTAATTTTAAAAGATTGTAGCAGAAATATATTTTTTGCTGTGGTAACTAACTCACAAAATAACAGCTGATTTTAATAGACCCCTGTTGTATCAATGCAGAACAACTCCAGTATAACTTCACCTCAAACAAAAGTTGCACATCGATTGTTACTTTTGACCCTATCAGGGACAAAAGTAACACACTGGTGGATCAAAAAGTAACAACAATATTTGCTAGATTTACTGGCATAATCTTGTTTATTTTAAACATTTTGTCCTTTATTTTGGGGAAAAAAAAATATTAAATATTAAATAACATTTATTTTAAATTTCAGTTCCATCAAATGTTTCAAAAGCAATCCAACAATGCAAAATGTTCAAATTATCTACTATTTTTGAATATTTTTTATTATTATTGCCAACATGCATTCATTTTATAAACATCTGAATCAAAACACTGCAAACTCTAATGTGGAAGTGAAAAATAAGGTGTCTTTGGGACATAAATAACTGTTACCTTCGTCCCTTCAGGAACTCTTGCCATTTAAACCTGATTTATTTTTGAACATTGTAAACTTAAGGATGTGTTACTGCACTATAACCTGTAGATTGATCATTACTGTAATGCATAAAAAGAGAAACCCAATTTGTAATAAGGAAAAAGAACAGATACAATAATTTGCGTTTTGCACTTAAAAACTAAAATTTGGAGCTAACCGTTACTTTCGTCCCCGCTCTCCCCTATCTTATGCACACTAATGCATCCATGACCAAACATACATCCATGAACAAAAACACACAATATATTTGTGTAATGATAGGGAAAATAACCCTTTAAATTTAGCAGTGAGTAATTACAGTTTTCAAAACTTGAACAATTCAGTATTTACGTGATCAGAATTACTTAATGGTTTAAATAGTTTTTTTTTTTTTTTTTTTTGTTATTTGAGGTGTTTTTTATTAGTTTCAGTTATTATTAAAATTAAATGTATATTCTAGTACTTTTATTATTATTATTCTATCACTAGCCATAATAGATACATACAGTGCTTATAGAAAATCATCATATCCCTTTGAATAATAATTCTTATTACTTTGTCATATAGTCTGAAATCAAATCACAATCCAAATAACTCTTCTAACCTTTGAAATATTTTTGTAGCCTTCTAACCTGTGCCTTTCTATAACTTTCTCCCAAAGGTCTTTTGAAAACAGAGGTTAGTGTGAGAAAATGATAGATTTTCACAGGGGATGATGATAGAATGATGAATCAATATCTAATCAATATCTAAATAGTCGTACAATTAAAAAAATAAAAACAACATTTAAGGTTAATATTAGACTAAAATATTTATAAACTTCAATTTAGAAATCCTAAAATACAAGTGACATTTTAAAAAGATCAGTTAACCCTATTGACCTTATTCGTCAATGTGGAAGTGCGCTTGTTTTTGCAATTGTCTTAGACCTTTCGATTCAGTCGCCTATGGAAGAAATGACTAGGAATAATAAACTTCAGAAAACGGTCAAACTACTTGCTCTACAAACAAGTGTTTGCATGATTATACAGACAAAGCAGAATCATATAATAAGAAAATATCAGTTTGCAACATCAAGCAGCAGAATGAGCAGTTTTTAATGTCTAAAAATGAATGCGAGCGGAAGTCTCAAGCCAAAAAGATTCCAATGGCTGCGCCCGCTCGTACACGAAGAATAAGGTGAATAGAGCTGAACATATCATATTTGATACACGAGTTTCTAAGACCTACTGTATATGTAATATCAACCTGATCAATACTTTTTTAAAAAACATGTTGTATATGATTTGACAACAGGTAACAGGTTAAAACAAAGTGCCTGAAATGTTCTTTGTTGTCAAAATGTCAAGGGCAAAGTTATTTTTTGTAATTAAAATTAACTTGTTGAGAGCAAAAAGTTGTTTCAAAATGTGATTTAAAATAAATTTCATGCAAAAAAATGTATATGGCAAAAATGTGTTTGTTTGCTAGATGGTTTAATAAACATCTCAGTTCCAGAAAATGTGAATTTTCTGCCTATTTTCTGACATCTCAGGTCTTACAGGGTTAAACATGTCTTAAACTAGCTTCTTGTGTTATATACATTTGCTACTGCTAAATGTTCTTAGACAATTAATATTGAAAAACTTCAGAGCAGAGTTAGTATAGCTAACTAAAAACTTATGGTTAAAAAAAATAATAATAACAATAATTAAATAAAAGAAAAAAGGCTGTGATCCAAAACGTAGCTTAAACAGGCTGACTATAGTTTTTTAGTTTACACCAATGTTGAGGTAGTGTGAGTGTATAAAGTCAGTGGTTGTACCTCTGTCAGGTGGGTTTGGCAGCCGGCGGTGGAGCTCCACTCGGCAACATTGACTCTACATACGTCAACGCGCTCTGCAACGAGGTCAGGCAGTATCCTTCCTCTCCGATCAGATACCTGCGCACAAAAATAAACACCACATTAGTGATTCTCCTCATAAGGGAAAACAAGAGCTTTTCCAACTTCAGATGAACCCTCTGCTAATGAGACAGAGACACGAGATCAAACTCAAGCCAAGAGTAATCATGTAAAGTGTCGAAGAATGTGAAAAGAGGAGAAAATGAGAAATCCAAAGAGCAGGATCTTTTCAAAAAACAAAAAAAACAAAAAACACTTCACTCAAGAATGTCTATATATCTACCGTCTTGTTAAACTATTTAAGCTATGAAGCCTTTAATTTTAAAGCTGATTTATCTCGGTTATGCTAGGAGCATAAAAAATAAAATAGGTGTTGAGCACTGTGGGACAGATAATGCTAATTTAGCTTCAAATATGATATGTATTTAACTGGAAGATAGTCAAATAGTTAAGAATTGAGGATTCAAATAGGACAAGGTCTTGGATGCCTAAAACAGCGGTCCAGGAAATATAGCCAGCAAGTGTATAGACTGTTGAAAGGAAAATGTAATTTTTTTTTTTCTATTTTTCAGTTTATAATACAAACATCAGCAAAATGTTATAATTAGACATGTAATACTCCAATGCTTCAAAACCAAATGCAAGCAAAATGCAAAGTTATGAATAAGGCCAGACAAAGTCTGCGGATATTTTTTGCCATTTCTGCTGAGAATTTTGTAAAAAATTGATTTTAGGAGTATCATAACCAAAAACGTAATATATGAAATAAAAAAATACATTTTAACATTTATTTGTTGTTCACAATGCAAATACAATTGGATTCACTTATTTGGTTAACAAAGCAAGTCTCCCATATAATATAACTACTAAAAGACAGAAATTATTACTTTACAAACTGTACTGTAAATAAATCGCATAACAATTTCATATTACCATTATAATCACAATAATAATAGCTAAATTAATTTAAAAACTGAATATACAGTTGAAGTCAGAATTAACAGAGCAAGGAAATTTTCACAGAATGTCTGATAATATTTTTTCTCCTGGAGAAAGTCTTTTGTTTTATTTCAGCTAGAATAAAAGCAGTTTTTAATTTTTTTAAAACCTTTATAAGGTCAAAATTATCAGCCCCTTTAAGCTATATTTTTTGATAGTCTACAGAACAAACCATGTTTATACAATAACTTGCCTAATTACCCTAACCAGCCTAGTTAACCTAATTAAGCTTTTAAATGTCACTTTAAGCTGTATAGAAGTGTCTTGAAAAATATCTAGTCAAATATTATTTACTGTCATCATGGCAAAGATAAAATAAATCACTTAATAAAAATGAGTTATTAAAATTATTATGTTTAGAAAAAAAACAAACTCTCCGTAAAACAGAAATAGGCGAAAAAAATCATGGGGGCAAATAATTCTGACTTCAACTGTACACACGCACACACACACACACGCGCACACACGCACACGCACGCACGCACGCACACACACACACACACACGCACGCACGCACGCACGCACACGCACACACACGCACGCAAAACAATGGGCTAAAAATCTGCAGAAAGCTGCAAATTTTTGCATGCACATATTCCGTGTGGACCTACTAATAATATATGAATAGAAATATTTAAAACAGTAGTGATCACTATGATCACTTAATCTTTATTATTTTAATCAAGTTTAGGATAACAAAAAAAAAACAAGTTGCTTTAATGAACAAAATTACACAATATCTAAAATGTTGTTTTGGACATTCTAAAATGCCTTAGCCAAAGTTTGCCATCACAGCGCTTCAGTATTATTACCCTTTAGAACTGTCCCAAAGAGCATCCCATGCCTCCAAAAGCCACCATGCATTCATTGAGTTCACCTTGTCATCTGAGGTTTAGGTAATTTATTATTAGAAAACAAAAAGAGTCCACGGTTTATTCTCCTGCCACAGCAAATTCCTTTTGATATTTGGCACCAGCTTATCAGAAAGATATGATCTTGTTCTCTGTAGGTTCATCCTAAATTGCATACCTATGCACTATTCTTCACCATTTTGTAGTATAGTGTAAGTAATGTATTCACACTGAAAACTAAAAATAACAAGTGCACTTTAATTACCCAGCTGATGCATTTATTCAGCTTAGCGGAAGGGGCGGAGCTTTCGGGCACTGATGTTGGATTACTTCATTTTTTTATCCTACGAGAGTGATTATATCGCCTCCCGACGGTTATACTAATGGCAGGCATTATTTGGTAGTTTGGTCATTTATTTCACTAAATTTGGCAATCGTCAAACATGTAGGAAGCGGTTTTAATTTCCACTTAGAAAGAAAAAAAATTGTGTTTTATTTGGGACGACACTACATACATATGCATACAACTATGCTGTTGAGCGTGTATATAGTGTGCAATTTGGGATGCAGCTTATGACTAGTTAAATAGAAGTTTCAGTTTTTGCGCATAAATCTAATTCCCCTCTTAGGATGGAAACATAGCTAGTGAAACATAATTTTTTCCATATTTGGCATGTGATGATAACCAGATTCAAGGTTTACCAGAACCGCTAAAATTGTTATACCTTTTCAAGGTATTCGAGATGCGTTGTAAACAAATCTGTGTTTTTCAACCTAACGAAGATAAGAGAGGATCAATGATGTATTTTAACTCTTTAGCCTCACATGTTTACTCTTCCAAAATAATGTTTTTTAAATAAAATATATTGTGTTCAATGCTGCTGTTTTTTTTTACCTAAGCATAAAAAAAAAAAAAAAAAACATATTTTAGAGCAGCAATCACAATACTAGGAAAGGGTTTTATTTTTCATCCAAGGTCATCATACCATTAGAATCTTATCCCGCCCTATGCCTAATGCTATTTTTTAAAACATTAAATTAATGGGGACACTTCATCTGCATTCCTGTACATACAGTAGTCCCTATAAAACAAAACCTGTCCAATGGGTCTAAAAAGGAGCACACTTCCTAATCACAGTTTCACTCACGCTGTAGAGAGCTCCACCCTCAGCTCAAAGCCACCAAGCTGCATAAACATCTAAAGAGATTTTATTTGTATTTTTACAGGGAGAGAAAACCCAAACCAGAATATCCCCAACATTCCTTGTTAAGAGGCGATCTAACCAGCCTGTAAAAATGTCCAGTTTTATACTGATAAACAGAGCTCAGGGCTGTGGTCTGAGCAGACACGCGAGAGTACAGCGCAGGAGGGGTGACAGGAATACCCACAATGCCGTTCAGGAAACCATTTTTGTAGGTGACCGTTTGACCCAAGATCTCGTTGATTTACTCTTCACACACAATCAGACACACACAAAAATGAAAGCTGGCACGAAAGTTGGAGTAACATTACCTGTGTGAACTGCAATGTTGTTTTAGGAGTTCATTCCCACGTTTCAGACTGGAGGGTATTTTCTAGCTGAAATATTCTGAGATACTTGACATTTCGATTATTGGTAGTGAGCGAGCTGGTGTTCTGTCGATACTTGATACATGCCCAAATGACTGGCACATGAAATGATGAGAGAAGCCAAAATTCCCAAACAGCCTCATCTAACCCAACATTATCAACAACTGATGCCAAAAAAATGACAAAGCCAATCTGTTTTAGAGAATGCCTGAGATATCCCCTTCTCCACTGCAAAATATTTACTTTAGCTACAAATCTAGATCTTTAACCCATTGTGACAAATTGTATTTAGCTTATAATCAAACTGACAAACTTTTACATTCTTGCATTTCCTGCTATATTTTCATGCCAGTGAGATTTTGTTCTAAACACTTTACCAAGAATGCACTAAAATGATCAAAATTGATAAACATCACAAATACATTAATATACTAGAAAATAGTATTTAAAACAGTTAAGTTTACATTGTATTTATTTCTTTGGGAAATTGACTTAATTTTTTTAAATCAGTTTGGCTGTTTTAACAAACTGCAAACATTTTGGAAAAAAAAATTCCCTCTCATTTCGATCAATCATCATTAGTACAAACCAAAAAATAAATAATAATTGCACTCAGTGCATAAAAAAATCCAATTAAACATGCAATATTTCATTAAAGTGTGACTTATAGGGGTGGTCCACTAGATCATAATATTTTAAACTTTAGTTGATGTGTAATGTAGCTGTGTGAGCATAAACAACATCTCTGAATGTAATACACTCAAAGTTTAATGCAAAGGGAGACATTGGCTTTTACAGAGTTAGCTTAGCAAAGCAGCAAATGAAGTTTGGGGACTACAAAAAAATATATCCGGGCTAGTGAGATCACCAACGCTTCACCACGCGAATTCACTATGCGCATATACCCGGCGTAGCCAAGGGGTGTGGCCAGAGGCACTGTAATATTATAGCTAAAATGCTGTCCAAACGCTGCTTTTTCCACAGAGCTTCTTCTGTTTCTGTATTTGGGCTTCCAAAAGACATGACTTAAAGAGAGAAGTGCTTACAGCTTAATTTTATTTATGTTCCAGACAATTATAAAAAAGATATAGCTAGCATTTGACAAAGGACAACTTCCTGAATCTCTCACAGTTCAGTGCTGGATTCGGCTAAACACTCCTGTGGATTCAGAGCCACAACCTGTAAGTATTTTTATTTGTTAAAATTGATCTATTACCTGCATAGTCTCTAGCAATGATGGCATGTTGTAGAAAGGATGTAAACCGTTAAATTAGCTACAAATTCATACTCATCCGTCAAACCGCTGTAAACAGCTACAATCTTCATTAGCACTGCAGTGTCTCTCTATGCGGCCACTTTTGTGTGTTCTACATCGAAAATAACGAGATTTTAATTTAGAGAGCAGGTGTGAGGTTCAGCTGTGTCCTTTTCATTTACTGTCTGATTCAGGCACAAACTGATACTGCTAACATCTACTCTGACAGACAGTGTTTACACAGCAGAGGCACAGTGCGTGCTAGGAGGGGCATAACGCTTCATGATGACATGGAGCTGATCCACGAATCACAGCACATTATGTTAGCTGACCAATCAGAGCGTTTTGAGGGCAAGCCTTTCAGAGGAACTAGGAAATATGACAATCGTTTTCATGTTAGCTGAGTAGCTGTACATAATCAAAGATTATGGAAAAAAACATTTTTTACAAGTGAAGCATGAGCACACATTGAGCACACCCCATAAACACAAACAAGCCTTAAAAATACACTCTGGACCACCCCTTTAAACAAAAACAACAGTCTTCAAATTTGTAATGTTAAAAAGGCCATGTCAATTAAAATCAAGCAATTATAAGTGGTTGTTTTGTGGTATACAATTATATATGGTTGTGAATATAAGCATGTAAGTGGAAGTAATTTTTATATGTGACGCTCCACCAAAAATAAAAAATAAATAAATAAAAAATCCATCAAAATTGATATGCAGTTTCGTCGACCAACCCAAAACCATAAGTCATGAAAAAAATCTGCTAAACATTTTCTTGTGTGGAAAATTTGATGCGTTTAGATGCAAAAACAGATGCAAAAAAAGTTCCATCTGAAATGTTTTCTAGGCTCCTATGCTTCGATTCAGTAATTTCACTTTCATGGCAAAGAGTAGGGTATTTTCCTCACTTTTACATGAAATAACAGAACATAAACATAAGAGGCTGAGGAAAAATGCTCATTGTAGAACAAGGGTGTCCAAACTCAGCCTGGAGGGCCGATGTCCTGCATATTTTAGTTCTAACCCCAATTAAACACACCTTAACAAGATAAAGCATTTTCTATATATACTACGAACTTCCGAGATTGGACACCCCTGTTGTAGAAGAAAATTCCAGATGGCACTTGAAGGTTTTTGCATCTGAACTCCTCATTTATTTCCTATTTTTCCTTTTACTTTATTCTTTTAGTTGAATGGGTTTGGTATGTTAAAGTCATACACATAGTATGGCTTGAGGGTGGTTAAATTATCATTTTATGCGGGAACTATAATTTTAAGCTACAAGGCATGAGGTACAGACTCGGCGTACATACCCCTCATGGATGAACTCTTCTAATGCAGCACATTCAGACACAAGCTGAGGCATTTCACTGCGCAAAGCCACGAATGCCAGGATGGGCAACAGGTCATCGGCACCTCTGGAAAAAACAATGGAAGAAATTAAACCATTAAATATGAAGTAGACGGATGAATTAATTTCTTTAAAGGATAAGTTACTCTCAAGGAATACACAAACATGATTTGAGCACTAAATGGACGCTTGCGTGAGAATGCACCCGGGTGTCCCCTTTCCTGTCAGACTGCAGGACACCCGATATGTTTCATCCAGGTGAGAATAGCTTTACATACCATCCTCATCATTACTTCTGTTTCAGTTTCAGCATTACTTCTGCTGCTAATAAAATAACACTCATGCACAAGGAAGGTGTGATTGAAGAACGCCAATGTTAGCTTGTTCAAGCCTGTTTGTTAAATTACGGCACAATCGGAGCAGAAGTTCAACTGCTTGAGAGTTTAGTCATGTGAACTTTAGAATAAATAAAACCAAAGTATAAGAGCCATTAAATTGAAAAAGCGAGTCAACGCATGAACTTTGCAAGAAAAGGATGTAATGAGGACTAATATGCCCACTCATGCTTAAAAGACAAAAGAATAAGACAAAGATGGAGAGACAGAGGAAATGACTGTTGTGCAGAGAGACACAACAATATAAACTCAAGTGTGAGCAAATGTAATCCAAAAAGAAGAACGAGTGAGAAAGAGGAGAAACAATAGAATAAAATAACTGAAAAAGGGTGAGAATGGCTAAATTGTTCATGTTCATGCATGCATGAGGACATTGATTCTCCCTCACAACCAAACAAAACTTAAAAGCAAAACAAAAGGCAGAATGCGCCTTGGCTGTGATGCCAGGGCAAAATCAGGGCAAGTCTCACAATGACACACTCGGATCACAGATGCCTTTGTAGCCCAATCATTAAACTGATATTCAAGCACGGAATGGAAAACACCCAACAGTAAATGGCCCGAAAAATAAAATTGTAGTGGGGAGAATGGCCAAGAATGAATATCACAATTGATCATATAACAATAAAGTTATCAAAAATAGCTTTAAATTAGACTAAATGGATTATTCAAATACTTCAAAGTAGGGCTGCATGATTCTGGCTAAAATGAGAATCATTTAAGAATTAATAAAAAAAAGTTAATATGAGTAGGCCATTATTATTTTTATTTGCCAAACATATGGTAAAACAACAATAATAATATTAGGCCTATGTGTAGGTCTACTTATGGTTTAAATGCTACATTTTGTATAGAATTGGAATGGTGGACTTTGTCCTGGTTGTTCATTGCCAGTAAAGTGATGACATGAGAATACAACTATTCAGAAGTTGAATTATGTTTGAGACATTTGCTTGTCATTTTACCATTATTAGACCATTTTTCACTGGTAAAATGAAACATTTGTCATTATCTGATTGCCTCTTTTATTATATTCAACATTATATAAGCTAGAATAGTTATACTGACACAGTAAATGTTTAATTTTCATGCACAACACTGTTCACTATGAAAGAAAAAAAGATATCAAATAATTGTCATAATCATAATTCTACAATGCAATATGATCGCTTAAATGATGTGCACAATTTCAGTTTTACTTTCACTGCAGAGTGCGGTTCATGTCATGGCTGCCGTCACGGAGGGGAACAAAAAATAAATAAACTCATACATGCACCCAAATGATCACTCTGCAACAAACTGAACGTTTTTTACAACTGAATTACCTGCTATTCACAGCCTATACAGCTTCTGTTCACTAAAGTAGTCATTGGCAGGAACACGTGCATCAGCTCATGTGTGATTTTGTGACCGCGAATACGTCATTACATTAAGACAGAAATCTCATTTTAGGTGAATTATACCTTATAAATACAGTATGTGAGTGCCTTCACACTAGCACTTTTGGTCCGCACCTGGGTTCGTTTGATGTCAGTGTATGGTACGTTTAACTAGTGTGAACATGTCTTCTGAACTCGGGTGCGCACCCACGAACCGTACCAGAGTCCAGCTGAAAAAAGGTGTTCTGGGATACAGTTCTCGTGAACTCTGGTCTGGTTCACTTCTGGTATGAATGCAATGGTACCAAATAATGAAAGTGAACCGGCAAAAGTACAACGAACTATCGTTTTCATAACGTTCATTCGTGTGTGTGTGTGTATATGTCTGTGAGCCAGGGCAAACACAGTGATAATGTCTGCTTGTCTTCTCCAAAAACAGCTTCTGCAGACATCGCCTGCAGTTATAAACGTTTATAATATTTTTGCGGCAGATGGACATGAGTTGCTTTCTGTATGTGCAAAACCAAAAGATTCAGTAAAAGCAAAACGACCGCGATGTGCAGACGTCTTTCCATTTTGGCGCTTTGCTTTCATGTCAGTCACCTAGCAACAGCTGTACACACAATAGCAGCTCGATGACGCAAGCATACAGGGGTTCAGAAGGAAAAAAAAGACAGTTTGAACACAAACCAACCGAGAAGGTGGCAAGGGGGGACAATCAAACTTGGATATGGTCCAGGCAATTGAACCAAATATAAAAGCATTCTGAATGTGTCTTCTGAACTTGGGTGCGCACCCACGAACCGTACCAGAGTCTACCTGGGTGGTCTGGGATATGGTTCACGCAAGCTATGGGTCCGGTTCACTTCTGGTATGAATTCAATCATACCAAATAACAAAAGTGAACCGCCAACTGTACAACAAACTATTGTTTTCATCATTTTCATTCATGTGTCTGTGTATCAAGTACTGTACCTTGGTGACAACAGGACTGCTTTTATGTCCATCACCTAGCAACAGCCATACACACACAACATCAGCTCGATAACCGGGATTCAGAAGAAAAAAAGACAGTGTGAACACAAACCAATCAAGGAGGTGGCAAGGGGGGACAATCAAACTTGGGTACGGTTAAGGCAATTGAACCAAGTGTGAAAGCACCCTGACTCTTTGAACACCGCGTCCATGTTGTTGAGCAACGTATACAAAACAATGTGAAGACTTGTGTGACCGCCTTTACGCTTCCCTCCTGACCTTGAAAATATATTTGGCTGAATTGTAGAAAAGCAAAATTAAGATCGTGTGGAGGATCGAATCGAGATCATGATCTTTTTTTCAATCAATCGTGCAGCCCTACTTCAAAGACAGGTTGTGATGTATTTGTGTTGTCATAGTCATCTCAAACGACCCCATCTGTGCATTTAAATGACATAGCTGACCGAATGACACTTAAATGGCAGTCGTCATAAGCATGCATAACTCTCATTCATATTCATGACATTCTTATAAACATCCCCTTGATGTTACCCCAAAATCTGAAAAATGTGTCATGAAGGAGTCAGTTTCATGGATATACAAGATTAGCACTTGACAAACGGATACATTTCAGCTAAACATTGATCTTTGAGTACCACAACTGCAAGTCAACCATAAGAGTTAGAGACGGTGCTCTAAAAACAAGCATCTACATAATCCGTTGTCATGGGGTGCTAAACCGCTGCGCATGTGCGTCAGCAGCAAGCCACTGCTCTGCAAACTGATGCAAAGAGACACATGTAGATACTGTATGATGCACATGTTCATTCTATCCATATTCCCTAGTACATTGCAGGAAATCGAGTGAGAAAGATGAACATGCAGCTGGTTTTGATGGGTGTGGCAGAGTCAAGAGGTTACAAACATCACAACGGCCCACGTAATCTCCCAGTACAGAACAAATTTAAGATGTTTTTCTGGAGCTGAAGCTGAGGTCTGTGGGAGATTTAACAGGGAATTTGAGCTAAATGCATTCACCCTGACAAACCTGAATCATCTCACAAAATAAACCCACAAATCAAAGTGTTTCTCACACCCATTCATGATGTGTCTACAGAATTCAAGGTTTTTGAATTAGAAAAAGTGACACTTTAATCTCAATGACATCAATTCATTTAACAAATATGTTAAACTTTTAACGAACTAGAACAAATTCAGAGGCAAAAAGTCTCTATCTTGCAGTATATAAGCTCACTTTTGAATATAATAATTGGATCAGCTGACCTCAGCAGCTGTGCACTCAGACCCTCCCTCAAAGTGCATCAAGGCCAAAGTCTGCTCCAGACAGGGCGACCCACTTAGAAAGGAAGTGAGCTCTGAGTGCCCCGCGGGGGCCAGAGGGTCAAGACGAAACCCCTGCTGAGCTTTGGCCTCTGTAGGGTCTGATGAAGTCTGACACAAGGCCAGCGGACAAGCAGGAGATTGTTCTCAATAGTGTTCCCAAACTCAGCATTAAGTTCCTTCATCTCTATTTCTACTTCTGTAAAAATGACAGTAACAGAGCATCACAACATCACTTTATAAGACTCACATAGCGGCTGATCTGGGTGGTGGGTCGTTTTCTTGTAGAAGGCGGTAGTCTTCGGCACAGCCACAGATAATTCGTAGAGTTCGAACTATAACGAAAAGCACAATGGAAAAGAAAAAAAAAAGAAAACACTACCTATCATTGAACTTCTCAAATATATACACCATATCAATCTTTCAAAAGTTATGGAAAGGTACAATTTACAAACACCAATACACAAATTTGAAAAACAGAAAAAAAACATCTCTATTAGGAATAAACAATGAGATTTCTGATTTCCTTTTCCTGTTCCTTTTCTGATTCGACCTCATGCCTTCTTAATGTGATCATGATGGTGGTCAAAATTAATTGACATCAAGTCATATTAGTCCAAATTAATTATGAAATATCATAATTTGTTATACGTGACAACAGAGTAACTCAATTTCGCCATTAACTGTGATTTTCTCAAATTCAGCTTAGTATTAACAAAATAAATGAAAATAGCCTTTATTTAATTCTGCTACAATTACAACCAAGATAACAGACTTGATTTTATAATTATAAAAAGTCATAATGATATACCAAGTCTTATGACAGTCAATTTGTGACAAATAAAAAACAAACAAACAAAAAAAAAAAATTGTTAAACCCGATTTTCTTCATGGTCCGATAATACAGTCATTAATCAAATTGTTATATAAAATGTCAATTGAGATAAATATAACTTATTACATACTGCTATTATTTAGACTGAGCCCAAGAATATAACTCTAGGGGAAATATGATTGTAGGGTAGATTTCAAGTTTGGTATAGGCTTGCAGGCCCATAGCCCGGGGGGGTGGGATGGGTTCGGGTGGTTCGAAAAACTCACCCCTTACCGACAAGGGTCCAAAATTTGTCAAATACATGAGCTCATTTGTATTTTTTTGAGTGCTATGCCAGCACAAACTGTGAAAATAATAATTTTATGCCATCGAAAAACGTTTTAAGACCTTTAAGTAGAATCCTCTGTTGGCTGTGACTTTGGTGTGACTTCAATTAATCAGTTTTGGCCAACGCTAACAAATTTTTTTCATGAGTTCAACATTCAACTGTGCAAGAAAACATACAATCTGATGTAAGTGAAGTCATCTTTCGCTACTGTATCATTTTTAAAAAGAGAAAACATTTTACAAGGAACTTTTATTCTACATCTTGGACCTTGGAATCAAAAAAATGACCAAAGAAAAGGTGTGAAGCACCGAAAGCAGCCCATATTAAAATTAATTTGAATACTACCCTGGCTTTTGTTGTTATCCTTGAATTTTCAAAACGTCCTTTTTTGGTTATGATGACCATCCGACAATCTTTCAACTAAAACTGCTTTTTAAATATTTAAGTATTTAAATCTCATAATTAAATAGTCGCCTAAATGAGAACTATAACCGCAAAAAGGTCCACTTTTTGAGGAAAAAAAAAGAACCACCCCTTTCACCAGGCTGGCTACAGGCCTGGCATCACTTATTTCAGTTTAATTTCCTCAAATGGGGGATTAAATCGTTTTCAGAAAATCTCTGGTCTGGATACATGTGATTTCTTTAGGTATCTGCAAACCAGGACCTACTTTATTGGTGAGATTAGATGTTTGGAGAACCATTCCCCCACTTTAACTATTTAGTTATTGACATTTATAAGAACAAAGACAATAGAAGACTTGTTTCAAAATTGTGTTCTTCCATCCAATCCACCAAGGAACAATCAAAAAATGACATCAGACTAAAATGGGAGAGAGAATCCAACCTAGTTATCTCAGAGGAAGATTGGTTAAATATCTGCTCTGTACAAGCAGCTTAACCAGCTCTGGTATGTGGCGAGATTTCTGGAGGAGGAATCTTACCAGATACTTTATAACCCCCAAGTTAACATGCATGCACACACCGGAAAAGGACAGGGGACAGTGATGGAGGAAATGTGGGGAAGACTCAGCAAACCCCTTTCACATATTTTGGAGTTGCCCAGTCATTCCGTCATACTGGCAGGATGAAATGCAAGAAATACAAAATATTTTTGGTGATAGAGTGGACTTTTCTTTTACAACAATTGCAGCCAACTTAATGGTAAAAGTATTTATTAAAAATATCTCTAGCAACCAGTAAGAAAACTGTAACTCGAAAGTGGATACAACTCGAAGCCCCTACAAAATCTGAATGGTTGGATATCGTATCTAACGTTCAAAATATGGAGGATAACCTTTTATTTAAAACTACAAATGGACAAATATCTGCAATATTGGGAGACATGGACTGTAATTATGCCTTTAAATAGTGTAAACTAATCTTTATATGTGTTTATGGGACCTGTAAGGAAACATGTGACCAGTCAACTGTTCATTTAAGTCATGTGTTACTGAATTTTTTATTATTATAATTTTTTTTATTTGTATTATTTTTCTTTTCCTTTTTCCTTCCATAAAAAAAGAGAAATAAAAATAGAGCAAAAAAAAAAAATAAAGAAATGAATGATTCTAGAATTTGATCAAACCATGACGTTTATCTTGTGGTAGAAATTTTTTCTTTTTTTCCAGTAACATACAGAGATAAACAGAAGCCAAGACATTTGTGGGTTGATCTCCCCTAAAAAGTGTGATCTATCTAAATTCTAATTCCATTTCAGTCCTGAAATGCCATATAGTTGTACACGTGTGACATCTTACCAATACACTCCAGTTTCTTCTGAGGGCAATGTTCTCTACACACAAGCTTCAGCTCCTGTACTGCTGACTCGTATGGGTAGGAACCATGCAGCACAGCTGGGTCTCTTGGGAACAATTTGGAGGCAACACCAACATCACTAGGTGAAACATGATGGTAAAGACGCATGCTGCTCTCCACAGCCAGCTCCCGTTCTCCATGCACCTTCCTGAAGCATAAGAGCAAGCATACAAGATATTACCATACAGCAACCATAAAGTGCTTTAATAACCAATTTTTGAGAGCAGCAGAAAGGAAGGATTCATTTCTGATTATTCGGATCACTGCTGATTTACTTTCAGCATGCTGTAACTTGAAATCCAAGTATATGATATAAATTGTCAAGTTAAAAGTACTGATTTTTAGCTAAATAGTGCCATCTACTGCACAAGGTCTAGATCATTTTTGTAATGACACTACCCTCCAATGTAGTAATCTGAAATTTGAATAATACAATATATATTCATGACAAACGCCATTTAAGTTCATGTTTATGTGTATTATATTGTTTTAATATTTATTTAAACATTAAATCTGTGCTACAGTGAGCCTTTGGTTCTCTTTTGGCTAGAAGACTGATATAGTTTAAATGGAAGGACCAGATTCCACCAACACAATCACTGGATAAGAGAAGTGATGTCTCAGCTTAAGTAGAAAAAATAAGGCATACAATCAAAGGGTCTGTTGAGACATTTTATAAGGTCTGGCAACCTTTTTTTAACTCTTGTGATGGAAATGGAAGCACATAACATGACAACATGAGGAAAAAAGGAACTAGTGTCATGATCACGATAATTTTTTTTCATATCAGTCGATATCGATAATTATCACGATAAATGTCAAAATATTATCTCTATTAATTTGAAAGGATTTTCTGCACGCCAATCGCTTAATGCTGCTGATTTAACATATTTTGTGAAATGTTTTAGCTGTCTGATAATATAAATAATAAAAATCTAACAGCCTTTATAGTTTTACCGAAAAAATATATATTGTGATAATTATCGTTATCAAATTATTGCCCAGCCCTATTTTCATGTCATGTTTTCATTCATTATTTTCTCTATGGACATTTGATTATATATTGTTCCTAGATCTGGGGTCCATTCTTCGTATGTGGATTACTGAATTAGCTGATGATTGACATGATCAAGGATCGTTTCGTTCTTCAAAAATCATCCAAGAGTTGTTGTCAGTTTTATATTATGTTGTCATATTATGTTTTAATATTATTATAATAATGTACTTATATTATAAAATATCCACTAGCCCCAATCATAGAGCAGTTCAGCAGTCAAATTTATTTAAAATTTTTTATATATATATATATATATATATATATATATATATATATATATATATATATATATATATATATATATATATATATATATATATATATATATATATATATATATATATATATATATATATATATATATATAAAAATGTATAAAATATTTTTATTTTAAGAAAACTAATCATTTAAAATGTAGAGCTTGCATTAAGATCAAACGTGGAAAAAAAGATTGAATGACATTAAAAAAAACAGCAAAATAAATAAAAATTAAAATAGAAAGAGTTGCTTAGGGCCCCCAAAATACTAAACCCACCCCTTATTATGAATACATAATAATATAGTGTCAAGGCTTTGCGATCAAAAATGTCATTGCAATGGAAGTCAATAGGGAAAAAACAGCCACAAACATAATGAAAGGGTAGTAAATTAACCCAGAGTGTACAGTTTCTCTTTAATTTCCCAAAATATGTGTCAAAATAAGATCTGTCATCAAAAATCATTCCATTTTTTGAAACAGAGAAATTTATGGCCAAATTAAGACTTAAAATCAGCCCAGAGAGGATGAAAACCTCCCAAACAGCACACAATGGTTAAATATAATAATATATAATGCAACAATGCAAAATGACATTTATATCATCATTAATGTTGAAAACCTTGAAAACCCTTCAAATTACATAAAAAAAAAAAGTTATTTGTGGCCTACCTAAACAGTGCCAACAGAGGGCGCCAAATAGGTGTGAAAAACACCTCCTCCATGCTGGCTACACATTGGTCCTTAGAATTTGCAGTGTTGAGACATTCAAAAGACAGAAGACAGAGAGACAGCAGGCGATCTGTTTCACACAAAAACAAATCCATTAACCACAGAAAATAAGCCGGCTAGTACATATCATGAAAGAGCCTTTTGACCAACACGTTTACGGTAGATTATGACACTCTATAAACGCATTATACAACCGTACAGATACCCCCGGCTATAACAGGGGATTTCCAAGGCTCACTATTGCACGTATATAGTTACAATCATAGAATAACCATCAATTATTTACCAATCGCATTGTGGATGTCTTTGACGATGGCCTTCAAATGCTCTTTTAGAGCACGTTCCTCAAGGTCATGAATCTGAGACTCAAAGGTCACATCAGGGTCTGTATCATCATCACCACTGTGAGAAGGAACCCAGTCCAGCTGAGTAAGAAACTTCTCCAGATCCTCAAAAGAGTTTTCTCTGTCCGTGGTGAGCAGACTTGAGGAATCGTCAGGGTCGGCCTCAGACTTGGTGTCGTTGGCGTTGAGATCGTGAGACGGGGAAAGGGAGATGGAGGCGTCAGATAAGCTGTGTGTCAGGGCAGATTTAAAGGGGCTCCGCTGATGATGTGGAGAGATAGGACAGTCTGAGAGGAGGAGGCTATGGGCACTTCGGGAAGGCTTTAAGGATAGCGAGTGACCAGGTGTTGTGTTTAGAGGAGAACACTGGCTCACTATGGGATACAGTCTGTTATACACCCGATACTGAAGCCTCTTCAGTAACTTCATGACTGGGTGGTCTGGGTAGCTGGGATCGGGAATGGATGGAAACAGATGATACAAGTCATTGAAAAAAATTTTTTTTTTTCTTACAAATGATCTAACACCAAGGAATTACCTGAGAAGGCAGGCGATAAGACCTGAAACCAGTGCCGGATCATTTGGAGACTTTTTAAGCTTGGCTTTCCAAATTTTTGGCCATTCCTGAGATTAAATTGTTTAAATAATTAGAGGAAATGTATACATTAGTTTTTCATTTAGAAAGGATGCAGTAAACTTATCAAATGTGAAAGTAAAAACTGTAGTTACAAAATATTTACATTTCAAATTAACGTTGTTCATTAGATTTAAAATGAAAACTTTCCACAAAAAATGTCAGTGTTTTGAGCTGTAAAAATGTTTCTTGTGCAACAAATATTAGTTCAGTCACAAAATAATTTTAAAATATATAAAAATGATTGTAAACTTATTTTAAATCGCAATTATATTTGACAATATAGGTATAATGTTGTAATATAAATGTATTTTTGATCAAATAATTACAGATTTGCTAAGAAAAGGTGTCTTTCAAAACATTTTACACAAGTGTGTGCACAAGCGTATTATAATTATGCATACAAACTATATGCTACAAAATATAAATACTTACATGATCCTGTTCATATTCAAGCACACTTGCATAGAGAACTCTCTGCTCTTGTTCCTCGGGTGTCATTGTACCACAGGTGGCAAACCTCCTACAAAATGAACAATTTCATGCACACAAATCAATACAGTAAAATTATAGAAAATTTAAACAGGGCTTCTTTTGCTATTCATATGTCATGCACTACAATGCAAGCAACTCTATATAAGGCACAAATGACCATCTGAATAGCTCTATAAAGCCTCACCTGTTAGCTTCTTCCTGCAACCGGAGTCTCCTCTCCTCCATTTTCCTTTGAAGCTGCAAGTGCTCAGGAAAACTCTCAACACTTTGATAAAATTACCACATCCAGAGAAACAAAAAAACAAAAATAATTTTTAAAAATCAGTAAAAGGCAAACCTTGCTCAATACATATTGATTATACTTGCCCAGCATTATGTTTGCTTTTCAGTTTTTCCACATAGTATTAAGGCAGAGCATTTTGAAGAAAAAAAAAAGATAAGTTTGTCCTGAAATTACATTGAATATTTACAAATAAATACATAAAAATATTATGCTTAGCAGGGAAAATATAAAAGATGACAGCAGTGTTAATAATCTGAAACCTTGCCTCATAGACATTTGTAACAAAAGCATCTCAAAGGTCAACCATTGATGTTTAAACTTAAAAAAAGACTTCAAAAAAAAAAAACATTGATGAACTTGCAAGCTTCTGAAATATTCTTTACAATGGCATAACTAATTGACAAGTTATTGACTTGAAAAAGTGATCTTAAACAACCCCAAGAACAATCCAAATAGAGCATCACAAGCTACAATGTTTTAACATGTTCAACTACAAACATACAACAGAGTTGCTTTCCAGTGCAATGAATTTAAGCACATCATCAGAATGAGAATACTGGAAAGGATACGGCATCTTGTCTGGCTTTAGCTATTATCAGGTTCTCCATCATCTGCCTCTGGAGTGAAAGAGTCTGTATTAAGAAAAAGAAACAAAGACCATCGTTATTATGCATGTTACGCAATATTAAGCTTTTTTTTTTTTTTTACATTTTTTTTAACTATTCATTGGTGTAAGAAAACAAAGAATATTTATAGTTATCGTGCCTGGTGGTTTGGCTTAGGATCTGGTTTGTTTAAAATCAATGATCTTCTGCCTGATCGAGATGCAATATAAAGTGGGTCTCAAACCAGACTAGTACTGCGATAAATACCATTGCTCTTCGCCATGTCTTTAAAACATGTACATTTATTTCACCACAGTATTTTTATTTTAGGATTTTACACTTAAACAATTAAACAAATACTTAAGTCTACTTAACATATTTTGATTAAACTACATCAATGTTGTAAAAGAAACCTTTTAAAATTTAAACGAGGGGCATGGTTAATTTTTTATAAAAAAAATTTTAAAAAATAACACGAATTTACAAGTAATTTTTAAAATTAGTTTACATATAAATCAAAGTCCTTTCTGAAAATAAAAGAGTATGTTTCTTTGAAAATGTACATTTATGGATGTAAAATTTAGCCAGAAAAAGCAATAAATTAATATAAAATTTACAATGAGAAGATTCTAAGTTCAGAGAGTAAGCAAAGAATACAATTTTTGGGGAAATACAAAAGTTGGGAAATAAGAATTTTTTTATGAAATTGGAAAAGTCAACCCAAAACACTTTACAGTAAGTCCACTCCCAAAATAAATGATTTAGTTTAGTCATATTGAGTACAAAAATGAGCATTTAGGGGGAATATTGTTATTAAATTTAGCAAGTTTGGTATTTATTGGGTTAATGATTTTGACTGAGACTTCGACAGCTTTATTAGATAAGAAAAATTTTCTGAAGGCGAAACTGTTCCCAATCTATGTCACCAAATACATTATTCCAAAAACCTATGCAAACAGGTAAAGAGATCTCAGAACTAGAACTAGGCGTGGTTAAGTAAATTGTGGTTGAAGCCATCAAACTGACCTCAACAGAATGACTTTGGTCTTTGATTAAAGATTACCTATATTATTATTTTTTTTTCTGAGGATTAACAGATTAATTATTCTCCCAATGTGCAGGAGCAAAATAAATATCACTTTTATAGCAAATAAAAAGTCATTTTCATGGTCTTTAAAGTGAAATAACTCAACAAAAAGGAGGCTGAGAAAAATGTTCATTTTCGCTGCACATTTCAGACGGCACTTAAAGGTTTTTGCATCTGAACTCTTTACATTAACTTTAGATTTCACTCAGACTTTACCTGGACACCACTGCTTCTACAAGTGATGCATTGCATTCCACTAACTTTTGCCTAATATTGTTTTATTAGTGTTGCAAAATGTCAATATAAACAACTACAAAAATGACAAAGTTGTCAGTCAGTAATATAAAGTTTAACAAATCTGCACGTACTGTATAAAACAACCCGAATAGCCTAAAATAACTTTAATATCGCGTAACATTAAAAAACACACATTTAAAACAACAGCAGCAGTTATCTTCTCTTCACAACACGCAAAAAAAATTATAATAATAATCAACCTTAACGTCAAAAACAAACCTTCCAAAATGTCTTGAGTTTCTTCCAATATAAGCGGAGATCCATTGCTGTTTCTCTGCGTCTACGGATCATTGTTGATAACTTGACAAGACTGAATCCCGCCGAAAACAAAGATTGACCCGCCGCCAAAACTCAAACGAAAGCACAGGCGATATTGCTCATTAAACTACGATAGTGTTGAGCTGTTCAAGCGACCGCAATCGTATAATAAAGTATCTTTGTGCGGTCAAACTTTGGCTCTGTTCGCCCGGCTGAATCTCGCATTCACCCCTGGCGTCACAGCAGCACATGGACAAGGACATGTGAGCTCAGTGAATCGCGCAAAGCCATTTAAAACAGGAGGTGTGGCGTCACAGCTGTTCCACGCAAGCGCAAAATAAGGCAACAAACGACAAATGCATTTACGACCAAAAATGTATTAATAAATATCTAAGAAATGTGTTTCAGTCAAAGAAAAGAATCACTCCGAGGGGGAAATTTCTTTGGAATTCTCTAATAGATCAAATTAATTGGAAAAAGCTTGGCTCTTATCTTACAAATGTTGTGTTCCCAACAAAGTTAAAGAACTATATTTAAAAGTGTTACACAATATCTACCCCACAAACGAGATTGTATCTAAATTTGGTAATCCTAATTCAAATTGTGTCTTCTGTAACTCAAGTATCGATTCGATTGATCATCTTTTTGTCAAATGCCCACGTTAAAAGTGTTTTGGTCTGATTTTCCTGTCTTTTTTACATCAAAATGTAAGTTTAACATTGATTTTTCCATTTGTGATATAATTTGTAGTTTCTCATGACAAATTATAGGCAATTTATTTATTTTATTGGGTGAATATTACATTCACAAATCAAAATTTTCTTCATCATTACCTAAGTTGCAGAATTTTCTTTGTGACTTAAATTGTTTAATTACTACTTTACAAAATGTTTACAGCAAAAAAAGTGTTTAAAACCATGAAATTTTATATGGACTTTGTAAATATTATTTAATTTGATAGTTTTCCTCTGTACACTGTTTTTTATTATCTTTTTTATTATGTTTATTATTATTAATTGTCCTTGTTTATTATTGCACTTGATGTCATCCATTGTTATGGTTAATATGATTGTATTGTTAAAAGACAATAAAAAATAATAACAATAATAGGGTAAAAAACACTAATTTATTGGTTTAGTATCTTGTTTATACACACATTTTTCCCTTCCAGCCGGGAAACATCCATACACACTCATTCACACACATACACTACTGACAATTTACCTATAACACGTCTTTGGACTTGTGGGGGAACCCGGACACCCGGAGAAAACCCACGCGAACACAGGGAAACATGCAAATCTCCACGGTAATGCCAACTGACCCAGTCAGGGCTCGAACCAATGCTATTACAATTCAGCATAACTCACCTAGTATGACATTAGTTATACAATCTGATCACTGCTGGTGAAAATGACTCCCTGTAACACTGAGGTTGAATTAATCTTGAGCTAAAAGAGCTTGCACACGCTTGGACTGTATCAAAAAGGGGACTGACAAATTTGTCCATCATTCGATTATGTATAATCTCTTCTATAGTGGGTAGTACACACCCCACAACAGAATCTGCCCTTTTTATAAGCTTATTTATTTAGTTTTTCTCCTTCTCCAGCATTTATTATAATTGTTTTTTTTATTTGTTGCCATAATACTTAAAATACCAAGATAGGTTTTTCTCTCAAAAAAAGAGTTAAAGATTTAAAACTTGAAGTTTAAAAATAAGACTTTCATTTTAGATTTTGAAGTCAGAATTATTGGATATCCTGAATTACTAGCCCCACTGAATAATTAATTCCCCAATTTTTGCCTAACGAAAATATTTTTTTCAACATATTTCTAAACATAATAGTTTTAATAACTAATTAACTAATTTCATTTATCTTTGCCATGATGACAGTACATAATATTTTACTAGCCATTTTCAAGATACTAGTATTCAGCTTAAAGTTCAATTTAAAGCTTAACTAGGCAAGTTAAGGTAATTAGGCAAATCATTGTATAACAGTGGTTTGTTCTGTAGACAATCGAAAAAAATGTATAGCTCAAGAGGACTAATAATATTGACCTTAAAATGTTTTAAAAAAATGAAAACTGCTTTTTTCAAGCTGAAAAAAATACTACTAAAACTTTCTTCAGAAGAAAAGACATTATAGGAAATACTGTGAAAAATCTTTTGCTTTGTTAAACATCATTTGCGAAATATTTGAAAAAGTAAAAAAAAAATTCACAGCAAGGCTATTAATTTTGACTTCAACCATATGTACAAAGAATATACGCATTGATGTATTCATTTCCCAGATCAGAGTAAACATACACATTTTTACAGTCCTCTTTTACAAACTTACATGTACTTATTTTAGACTTACCAGTGAGGTTTTTTGAGTGGCCTGACCAGGGGTTAGTCTTGCCAGCCGTGCTTCGTAATTAGCCTTAAGTTTCTGGTTTAGACGTGATGCTTCTTCAATAGGCGTTAATTCCCTGTCATACACACATACACAGACCTCTTAATGTGATTACTCCCAGTGACAAGTAAAGAATGTGGTGCTCTACAAACTTCCTTCATATGGATGCAGAATAGATTTCTTCTCTTTCACAGAGCTGATAGCCTTGAAAGATCAATCGTCTGGGTCAGCGAACGGTGGAAGTGCACGTAACTAAATTATGTGCATCAAATAAACCACGAATTCCAAAAAAAAAAATAACTGAACATCCAAACATTGAAAGTTGTGGACAAGACATTTGGATTTTTTAAATAGGAATAATTATTTACATTTGAAAGAAAACATTCTCTTCCAGTGGCATCATCCAGATGAAACACAAACTCAACATATTGTATTGTTAATAACTTTGGAATTATTACTGAAATAACATAATAAATAAGACATTAAATATATAAAAAATACAGGTATACTTTTTTCTTACAAGTTTTTAGCAGTTGCTATTCTGTCTCTTGTAAAAGCATTATGTTCTTGGGGCATTTAATAAAATAAAATAAAAAGCACAGCCACAATGGAGAAAAGTAAAGTGAAATATTAAATATAACACCATTATTAAATGTAGAACCTCTGGGATAAAGAGACATAATAGCATAATTAAGAAGAAATTGAACATATTTTTCTTCAGAGATATTCATGTCATGTTTATGTTTCTTATCTTGTGTGTCATACATCACAGCATATCTCTGGGAACCAGATGTGAACTCATCAATCAATGGATATCAGGACTCTGCACCTAAAGGATCCTCCGCATTCTCCTGTTATGAAACTCTGTGGCTTACTGACTTACTTTCGATTGTCTTGTGACTCCACAGTCTGAAGTTTCTGAAAAACTTCAGGTGGCAGAAAGGGGGATCCGACCTCCCCTCCCTCAGAGAGGACTCTACGATGTCTTGTGGGCAGTTCCTTATCTTGAGTTTCAGAGAGCAACGATACCTCATTTGGTGTTTCTACAGAAAGAAAGTTTGTACATTGTACATATAACACAGTATAATAGCTTTGATGAATCCATAACCTCATAAAAACAACTATGTATATGCTGTTAAACATTTATAAACATGTTTGTAAGAATTATAAAAGAAGGCTGCATTAATTGATTACAGTAAATATTGTTAGATATTATTACAGCCTAAAAGAACCCTTTATATTTGAAAATTATTAATTTATTTATGTGATTTTTTAGAGTCCTAGTATGACATGATTCTTCACAAATCTTGCATGGTGGGGAATAGATGAAACATTTAAACAAGTCTATATCAATATTTTACAATATAAACTATAGTACAATATACCATTCAAACGTTTGGTTTAAGTATGGAAGAATTAATGATAGAAAAGAACAAAAAAGTCTATTTTAAAAAGAAAAATTACAAATAATTAATCATTTATAATAATTATAATACATACAAATCATTCTAAATGAAACGCATATATGCCATCTAATGAGGGATCTGAGGATCATTGTGGCAACCTGTGTGTGTTGCTTCAGGAAAGCAACCATTCATGTGTTATGTTCTTTTCTTTCATATTCTTTAAAAAAAATGTATTATTTTATTTATTCATATAATCACTCACTGAAAATAATTATTTATTAATATATGGTTTTTTATTTGATCATTTAATCATTAATAATAGTTAATAGTTAATAATAACCACTTTACTATTTGTCTTTTTCATTTTAAAAATTATTTTATTATTAATATTTTTCTATAATTATTTCTTTAGCATTATTTTTTCTCTAACCTTATTGTTATAATCTTGTTATTGAGTGTTTTCAAGGAATACTTGTTTTTCATGAGTAAGAGATAAGAGAAAGTCTCCATTTCAAGGTTTGCAACGTCACTGCATGATGTTTTGAAGCAGTAACTTTCCATTGCTGTTGCTTGTGGTGCATTAAAGGGATAGTGATCCCAAAAATAAAAATGGTGTCATCACCATTAAGTGGTTCCAAATAAGTTTGATTTGTTTTTTCTGTTAAACTCAAAAAAAAAAAAAAAAAAAAGAAGATGTTTCAAAGAATGTTGGGAACTGGTAACCATTGACATTGATAGTGGGGGAATCAAATACTATATAAATCACTGGTTTCCAACATTCTTCAAAAAAAATCACCTTTTGTGTTTATCAGGAGGGAAAAAACTCCAAACTGATTTGGAACAAGTAAAACGTGAATGATGACAGAATATACATTTTTCAATATCGATGTGTTTGTCTGCAATATTCACGTTGCAAGATATAAAATGTTGATTTGGCTTTTTAATTGATCAGCACAAAAGTTAAGAATATATGAGTTTGTGGAGCAATTGCAAAGTATAACCATAACAGACTAAAAGTTTATCATTTGAATGTGTTTTAAAGGCATTTCAATAGAGTTTAAAGCATTCGGGAATTGCTGAATTATTATATTATACAATAGAGATTATACAGAGTTATTTTACAAATCAATATTCAATATCTGTAACTGAATACTGTTTGATTCACCGGAAAACCATAAAGCACTGTTTATTTGACTTTGTTCTTTGCTCTATTGTATTATTTTTCCCTTACAAAATCAACCCAATCAATCTAAAATGAGGATTTCTTTCTAAATAGAGCTATTCAAGCCATCTGGTGAAATTGTATTCATATCACAATTTATATTGCAGAGAAACAAAATATTGCAATGTCAGATTTTTACAACACCATGCATATATATATATATATATATATATATATATATATATATATATATATATATATATATATATATATATATATATATATATATATATATATATATATATATATATATATATATATATATATATATATATTTCTTTTTAAAATATTTCCCAGATGATGTTTAACAAAGCAAGGAAATTTTCACAGTATGTCTGATAATATTTTTTCTTCTGGAGAAAGAAAGTCTTATTTGTTTTATATTGGCAAGAAAAAAACAGTGTTTAATTTTTTTTAAACACCATTTTAAAGTCAATTTTATCAGCCCCTTTAAGCTATATATTTTTTTGATAGTCTACAGAACAAACCATCGTTATACAATAACTTGCCTAATTACCCTAACCTACCTAGTTAACCTAATTAACCTAGTTAAGCCTTTAAATCTCACTTTAAGCTTGAAAAAATATCTAGTAAAATATTATTTACTGTCATCATGGCAAAGATAAAATAAATCAGTTATTAGAAATGAGTTATTAAAACTATTATGTTTAGAAATGTGTTAAAAAAATCAGCTCTCCGTTAAACAAAAATTGGGGAAAAAATAAACAGGGGGGCTAATAATTTAGGGGGGCTAATAATTCTGACTTCAACTGTATATATAGTTAAGATATTTAAGAAACATGGTAAGTAAACATAATTAACAAAAAAAAAAATGTAAATAAAACAATGCTAAAGTCAGTTATTCTCCTTTGAAAATGTGCGCTCCATGTCAGAATGTCTTTGTTTTGATCTGTGAAACTCCGCCCACTGCCAGCGTACCCAATTATATTTTAGCACCATGGGTTGCCTTGATGGAAAACACAGTGTATTTTATTTAGTTATGAAGGCTTCCGCAATATATGCAGTCACAGCCAAACAAACGCAAATTCTGGAGGACAGTTTCAGCCTCCGAAATGAGACACAGTTAGAGTTATAAAAATCAACATGCAATGGTTTTTAATTAGCAATTAATATAAATATTACAAATGTAAACAATAGCTGAGCAGCTAACAGTGTACGGCTTGATCATTAGGCATGCTTGCTCCTACTGATGTCGTCAATCTGGCAACCTTTGTTTGTGTGGAGTCATAGGAGGAGGGGCCGGGTGGAAAATAACCCTTTCTCAGGCCCCGTTTACACTAATACGTTTTAGTTTTAAAACGCATAAGTTTTGCTACGGTTACGCCATCCGTCCACACTACGAGCCGCAAAAGCAGAGAATTTTGAAAACGTTTTCATTCTAAAACACTGCTGCTCCGTGTCAGTGTGGACATATTTATATGACCGTCATCTTCACTGTATTCATATTTATAACAAAACGGAGCTTATAACATTACTGCCTACTTTCATTCTCATTGAAAAAATGAAACATACCCTCTCTTTTGCTGAATATCAATTTTAATAATCAGTAATGGCCATTATAAAAGTATAATGTACAATAAGTTTATACATTATAGGAAATAAAGGCAAGCTGTCAATATACAAAATGTATGTGGTTACATTATTAACTTATCTTTGCGCTCAGCCAAAATACGATACCTGAGAACAAGTAATAGATTCAAAAGACCAAAGTCAGGTGTGTTGAGGCAAGGCGGAGCTAAAATCTGCAGGACAACTGACCTCCAGGGCCGAGTTTGAGAACCCCTGCTCTATAATATATTGAATTTGGACTGCAATACCTAGTTCAACCACTAGGTGACAAACCTACACACTTCACTTTTAAGCAAATTAAAAGTAATTCATTAATCTCCTAAAATAAGAAAATAAAGTCTCACCTGTCATTTTGGGCTGGCTTGATGCATTCATAGCTGGAACGATGGTCAGATGAGCGGAGGAGGTGGCAGCCGGAGGGGACGTTTGCTTTCTTATTATGCATGATTTGACCCTCTCTAGACATTGCTCAACCAGTTTCACCATCTTCTCCAGTTCCACAAATTCCATCTCTCCCTCCTCTGCAAGACAACATGCATAAGAGTCACGAGCCTCACACACTGCTTATTCAAACAATCCCAATTTGGAGATGTATTCCTGTGTGATCAATCAGGCAAATCTCCATAAACCTGTTAATCATGAACAAACCTTTATCTTAATGTAGCTTTAAGGACCATTTAATGCAATCAGCAGTTAAGATATGCATTCACTGTGTAGTCATGATGAAGCACATTAAGTTGTTTGACACATAAAATCTCTTCCGTAAAGGTCCTACTGTTCTCTTTTGAGATAGGAAGCTGGCTGACACCTCATGACAATGACTAACAGAGGAAATTAAAAGTGTTGTGACATAACCTCTGCGCTCTAAAAGCATAGATATCTGGTTTGAAGTGTGAATAACTTACGTTTAGATGTGGCGTCTTCAAGCAGAGCGTGAGAGATGTAGTTAATGCTTCTTAAGTATTCACAGTATGCCTCCTGTAAAAGGAAATAAATAACCACAGTGGGTGGAAAGAAGATTTTATTGCACCTATTCATCAACTCAGCGCTTTAGAGTTAAGTTGCAGTTTTTACTCGATGTTCTGATTAACCTTTTTTGTTAAAGAGCCCCTATTACGCTTTATTAAATGTTAGTTTTGGTATCGGGGTCTCCAACAACAGGCTGATATGCATGCAAGGTCAAAAAAACACTTTCTTTGTCTTATAATGTGCATTTATTTTTACCTAATTATCCCAATGACTCCCATATGTGTTGTTCAGCGATTCATTTTTCTAAACCCCTCCTTTGCATTGTGCTAATCTGTGATGATTGGTCTGATCACCTTCAGGGAAGCAGGGTGACTTTAAGTTTTCCAGGGTCCGGCACCTCATATAGGTTGTTTTAATATGACGTCATTGATGTTGTGGGAAATTCAGATGGAGTGCAGGAAGTGAGTCTTCTACCAAGGGTGTAGAATTAGCATGGATGGAGGGGACATGTCGCCACCAATATCCACAGGTTATTAAAATGTCCCCACCAATAGTTTGATCGCCTCCAAAATAAAATAATGCTTTGTGGAAATTTTCCAGTCAGGCTTACTGTGCAAGACTCAGGAGAGACATGGAGATAAGCAGCTACATTTCAAAGAAAAGTGTCAGTCACTTGAAGTCAAGTTCGCTACCATATGTCCACCAATGGGCAATTAATAAAAAAATTTGTTTCGTTTTTGGCCTCCACGACAATTATGAAAAAACAACAATCGAGATAAAATGGTTCGTGTCATATGCCTCCCCCCTTTCCAGAAGTCTGCATCCATTCCTTGTCAAAGTAAAATCATGTAAATTTACTTTTGCACCATAAGACATGCTTGATTTAATGTTGTTTTTATTACTAATTGTATTTGATTTGGGCCACACAGTAGCGCAGTAGGTAGTGCTGTCGCCTCACAGCAAGAAGGTCGCTGGTTCGAGCCTCGGCTGGGTCAGTTGGCGTTTCTGTGTGGAGTTTGCATGTTCTCCCTGCAGTCCCGTGGGTTTCCTCCGGGTGCTCCGGTTTCCCCCACAGTCCTAAGACATGCGGTACAGGTGAATTGGGTAGGCTAAATTGTCCGTAGTGTATGTGTGTGAATAAGTGTGTATGTGTTTCCCAGAGATGGGTTGCAGCAGGAAGGGCATCCACTGCATAAAACGAATGCTGGATAAGTTGGCGGTTCATTCTGCTGTGGCGACCCAAGATTAATAAAGGGACTAAGCCGAAAAGAAAATGAATGAATGAATGTATTTGATTTATTTATTATTGACGTTTTTTTTAAGTGTGAAATAGAACATGTGCTGTTATGTTTGCACCCTCAGAGAAGGAAAAGAACATGAACATGTAAAGTCATCTTTTAGCTTATAAATGGAAATATTAAACTTGCAAAGATGTGTTCAGATGCGGTGGTAAGTGATTACGCACAAATAAGCCCTCAGTAAATGGAAGTCTCTATTAAAGTACTTTTTTTGTCAGACATTCCTTTAACTTTACATCTTAAATGTTAAGTTACATTTCAATTTCACAATTGGGGGGGTTTGGTGTCAAATTAGATCCCCACCAATATCAAAAGCAAATCTACGCCCATGTCTTCTACATCGCTATCAGAACATCAAAATATATATGTTTTATGTTGTTTTTAATTGTTAAGATCGGCCGAAATAAGAAATGCCAAACAGCTTTTATAGACTTCCAAAAGTTTTTGCTCATAAAAGGGGGAAATTTCAAGACTCTGGCTGAAAAACAGAAGAAAATGTGGCATGTAATAAACATTTGATCAATACATCCACGTGTACAAACTTTTTTGAATGCTATAATTCATTTGACAGCACTAATGAAGATTATATACAGGCCTATAGCTGTGTAGATGTGTTATATGAAAATCAGATACAAACACCACACATACAAAATCCAGAATATAAATAATTCTCCCTGCCATGTAATCGCTGCAATGAAATCTCCGTCTTGTTTTGTAATAATCCAAATCTGGGGTTTCGGCGGAATAAACAACCGTAACGTTAACATCTATATGCTCAGCAGTGGTGAATGTTTGTGGATGGGAAGTTCATTGGCTGAACAAAAAAGAAATGCAACCCTTGCGACAAAACAAGAAGGTCATTATTGTGGAGCACTTTTTCCCCCTTACAAAACAAAAATATTAATAATAATTCAGACTATGCGTCCACGCTTTTGTATGCTGTCATCTGTTATGTCATGATGTCTGGAAGATATCCACATGGGGAAAAACTATAGTAATTTATAATAAATAAACATGTTTTTGAACCACACGGTAAAGTGTATAATGTGTACAACTCGTTGTTAGTGAATGCTACAGAATACTGTAGTATAGCAAACTGATAAACTGTAATAAATAAAGTTAGTATAAACTGTGGTGCATTGTGACGGTGTATAATTATAGCATAGAAAACTGAAGCCTATTGAATCATTTGTTTATTACTACAGTTGTGTTATACCACATCAACAACATAATTACTACTACAGTTTAATTCAAGTAATTATCTATAGTATTCTTCCAAACACTATAGTATTTACTATAGTATTTTTCATATAACATAATAGCTTATACAGTATATACCGCCTCGATGACAGGCAAATATATTTTAGTTCAGTAGAAATCTCGGCCCTCTTCATGATATAAGGATAATGCCCAACATATGTGGCTATTTTCTATTTATATCTCCTTTGAAATATGGTATAAATCGTAAAAATACAGACTTTAAAAAAACTGAATGTCTCCCACTCAGTTTTTTAATTCCAGCCCTCCATCTGAATTTTGTCACCAAAACCATGTGATTGAAAACAACCTATAAGCCAATGTTCTGTGTCAACGTCAACATGAAACGGCTAAAGATTTGAAACCAAGATGATTCATATAAACGACTCTAAGTTGACTCTTTATTTTATACATGAATCACTTTCCGATTTAAACCTCAGCTGGATGTTTACATTCACTTAGAGCTGTGTTACACACTGCATGAAAGGTCATTTTTAAAAACCCATAATAGAAGCTCTTTAAAGTAAATGTGTAAAAACGAGGTAATTAGTGCATTGATTGTATAACCAGTTTTACTACAAAAACCATTGTTAAACTATGGTTAGTGTGGGAAAACCAACAACAACCTCCATGGTTTATTGGTGTTATATGTAGTGGTTAATTTTGTAAAGACGGAAGAAAAACAACACAGACATGCTGATAACGAATAATACAACACAGCATGATGATGCTGTTATTGCTGCCACTTCAATATACTATGAACAATTGTTTTATTTAAACATTCAGGGTCCCTTAAAATATCCATATTGTTAATGCATTAGCTAATGTTTAGTGAGATCTTGTTGTAAAATGTTACTTATAATTAGGCCCACACGGAATCTGCACGCGCAGAATTCTGCAGATTTTTAGCCCATCCTTAGTTCTGTTTATTTACTTGAGTAAATGTGTGTAAATCTATATTTATTCAGTTTTTAAATTAATTACAGTAATATTATTGACTAATATGAAAATGTTCATCTGATTTATATACAATGCAGTTTGTAAAGTAAAAGTAAAGAGTTGTATTATATGAGAGACTTGCTTTGTTTACCAAATAAAGTTAATCTAATTGGATTTGCATTTTAAACATTAAATAAAAGTTAAAAAGATATTATTTTTTATTTCACATATTAAGGTTTTAGTTATGATACTCCCAAAATAATTCAGCAGAAATCCGCAGATTTTTACCAAATTTCTCCACAGAAATAGCAAAAAACGTCCGCAGATTCCATCTGGCCCTACTTATAATACACAATAATTATTTGAACAATAATATACAATAAAATAAAACAGCATATGTCAATTTAGAGATAGTGTATATAGACCATATTGAGGGATGTAAATAAAAACAATGGTCTCAACGTATTTCCTGTTTTACATTTTTTAATTTATCTAGCTTCTGAGAATGCAAAAAGAGCCACATATTAATAATGTTATGATAGATGTATTAACATTAAATTATGTTTGAATTGCCTTGTTGCAGTTATAAAAATAGTTTGATAACAAGCAGGAAATGTTTATGGGTGAATGACATGACTACATTGAAATAGTTTATAGTGATAAAATGAAAGAAAATTTGACACCTTCTTTTGCCTAGAACTATAATGTAATGTAAACTCCATTATCTTTATTTACTTTGAAATGTATTTGTGTTTATTACAAGATGAACTCTAACTAGCCTTGCCAAACCTTTAATAAAGATGATCTAATTTCAGGATACTAAAAAAGAGGTAATTACAATAAACTGACTGACATCAAAATGTAAACATTCCACATCAACACTGAATATTTATTTATACCCTGACAAGATATTATCAGCACATTTTCCCGCAGCTGTTGTTTTGGGGGTAAATGCTGGTAAAATTTTGGGCTTCTGTCAGTGTTTACGCTGACGTCACTCCCGTTACTTAGCTGGACCAAACGGCAGTTTTAAAAGATGTAAACATGTGTACCTCGTGTTTGTTGCCGGTGTCCAGCTGAATGGCCACTTTTACGAGTCTCATGGCATTTTGCAAAGGTCTCGGACTGCTGTCACCGAGAGGAGCTGCCATCCTGCCAAAACAATCGCGTGAGCCTCACTGACCGCTACTGCATCTGCTGACGTCACTACTGCGCTTTCAAAATAAAAGGCCGATTAAATACAATGTATATTTCGACATACGCTTATTATTTATGAGTCGTTGCTTTGAAATATAATTTAAGGTATGATTACGTGAAAACAACATAAACACAACACTTAAACACCTTAGCATGGGCTTTGGTAATGTTCTACTTGACTTTGACATCTACTCTAACCTTACTCCTAATTGTCATGTTAAATCATTTGCATGGTTACCCAAAATGCTATTTGAAGATAAAATCTAATGTTTCTCAGGGTCATATTATATTACACTGTGCCTTTGTTGAAATACATATTACGTAATAAATAATAACAAAAGTCATACAATATGATCAACAGATATGATCTAAAAATGTGACGATTAATATGACAGATATGTATGGAAATTAGTGTTAATTGTTTTAATATTGGCTATATACTATCATTAATATTTTATTTTAGTTTAAGTGTGTACTGTGCCATTTCTAACTTTAATATTATCTTTTTTTAAATACAGGTCAGTACTTCAACAAACCACTTTAACAGCCTCATAATTTAAAGTAAATAATATTTTATATACGCACACTAAAACTATTACACAGCATTTTTAATGTTAATTAACATTAACACAGATGTCAACATATATGAAGATACCTTTTTTTATTCTGAGCAACAAAATAACAACACAGAAGGTAATGTAAATAGTTCTCTTTAATACCGTCTTAGCAGTTTTGCAATGGGGAAAACAGGGATCAATTTGCAGTCTCTTAAAAACACTTCCTCATTGAGGTCACACACACACATACAAATGGAGAAATTGATCTTATGTGGCAAATTTCTTTTGTTTGATGGGTGCAGGCAACTGAGCAGTGATGTCCTCCAGAGGCCGTTCAACAACCACCAGAGATTGATCGCACATCACATCAACACACAGGAGCTCCTACAAGACAGAAAGAAAAACACTTGAGCACTTTCCATGCAAATTTACAGGAACTGGAAAAGAGGTAATGCAGTTCACACACACCCACCTTGAATGTCTTGCACACTTTAAAAGCATGGCTGTAAGATTTCCTCTGTTCCTCAGGGAGGCTCCTCAGAGTAAGCTGATTCAAGAACTGACTTTTACTATCAGGCAGTGGCTAAAAAAAAAAAAACACACTTGTGTAAATGCATTTTTAAAGAGCCCCTATTATGGGTTTTTGAAAATGACCTTGCATGCAGTGCGCGACACAGCTCTAAGTAAAGTGAAATATCTAGCTGAACTTAAAATCTAAAAGTGCACCATGTTTAAATCTATTGATTAATCTATAAAAGAGTTGACTCAGAGTGGTTTAAATGAATCGTTAGGGTAACGAATCTTAAGCCACGTCAGCGTGACGTTGATACGGAACTCTAGCCCCACCTATTTGTTGCACGCACAGACCCAAGAAAATTCAAACCCCCGGCCCCGCCCACAAACACTGTAGAAACTAAGAAAAAGACGACAAGTGTGAGGGAAAGTTAGTTTTATTTTCCCTACCCAAAGATGAGGCTGTGAAGAGTCGCTTTGTTTACGGATTTAAATTTGCTTGTGAGCTCGCGATCCTCTGCCATTTGTCATTGCTATGGCCACAGTCAGCTTTTCCTACACACGTGCAGCGGTCAAGTTTCAAAATAGTTCAGCTTTTGCCACTGTGTGGATTAATACTGAATGCGTGTCATGGTTAAGAATAGTTCAACTGTGATGCTGGGCTCACACATACACTCTGCACTCTGACTACTTCAATAATGTTTATAAGCCATGGTGGGCGTTTCTCTCTGTCTCACGCTGAATGCAGTCAACCAATCACAACAGACTGGGTCATCGGACCAATCAGCACAAATTAGCATCACGCTAAGAAGGGGTTTGGAAACAAATGAATCACTGAACGAATCATATGAGAGTGTAAATGCATATTATGAGGAAATGAAAGTGTTTTTTTTTTTTACCTTACATGCATACCAGACTGTTGTTGAAGACCCCAAAACCAAAATATGACTCTTTTTGTAATGTATAATAGGGGCTCTTAATATAAATAAATACATACAGATCAAACACATCTGAAATAGAAATATTAAGTTCACAACCCCATGAATTCAAGAGAGTAAAATCAGGTTTTTTAGATGTTAGTATTCGGATGTTAGTCTTTTTTATTTTACAATCTCAACTGAAAAATGAAAAAAGGGTGGGACAGAGTAGGACATAGACCATTTCCTCCCCTAATGAAACACCCAATAGCATTTAGTTTTTATGACAGCTCTACCAGTGAGAGTGGTTGAGCTGAAGCGCATCAAATGAAAAGCAAATAAGAAGCGTGTTGAAGGGGATGTGGCATGTCAGATACTAGACGGCATTTGATTGGTCAAGATTTGATGAGAAATTGAAGTATGAGGTGACGTGGGAAAAAAACATTGATCTATTTGGCAAAAATGTTTGTTTATTTGTAGATGTTTATACCGGTTTAATACTCTCTAAATGCGAATTTCACTTATACACCAACATCAAAGCATGCTATAGACCTGAACAATGCAGCGGCTTACTTTAATTCCAAAGAAAAGACATCCAAACATGCCTTTTTAAGATTCTGTTCAGAAAACTAATGAATATAGCAGAAGTCAATCATCTAAATTTTTATTTTTACTGTTCCAAAAAATGTGAAATGTTCCTTAAAATAAAATATATTGTGTTCAATGAGGAAAAAGTTATTGTTTTTACCCAGACATTTAAAATGAACATATTGAAGAGCAGTCATCACAATACCATGATATCTTTATCCAAGGTTATCATACCAGCGTAATCTTATACCGGCCCATGCCTAGGAGAAAACAAGATGCCTCACCTGGCTTTGGTCAATGATGCAGAACATGTACATATCATGCAGGATGACGTGAGAAGGATTTTTCTGATTAAACGTCACATTAAGACAAGGTGTGTCTCTTTCCAGCCAAATCTTATGAAGGCCTTGCCTCTGCACCAATCTGCTCCAATCAGTGTATTCTTTCTGCTCGATGGAAAACTCAAATATCTGTGGTAACATGAAACAACAAAAACATATGAGATGAAGATATACTAATCATACCCACTTCATGTGCAGGTTGCGGATTACCTGTTGATCTGCATGAACCATGAACAGACAGTTTGTTGTTGGATGGATGGCCATGGCGCTGACAGCTGAACTGTATATAGGAACTGTGCAATGAGCCTGAAAAACACAAGGTCTTCATTAACCATGCATTTGTGTTAAATGTAGGGCTGCACAATATATCGTTTCAGCATCGATATTGCAATGTGTGCATCCGCAATAGTCACATCGCAAAGATGCAATGCCCAGTCCGAATTATAGTTGACCAGGAGCTACAGAACTGGATTTAATCACTGTATTTATATGGACTTTATAAGATTTTTGCAAAAAAATGTCTTGCTTCGAATTTTTGTTTTGTTTCTAGTCCAAATATCTACATTTGATATCGAAAGCAAGATTATTTCACATACCCGACTGGCAGATAATTTCCTTAAAACAAGCCAAATCTCAGAATTTTCAAGTATATCTTCTGACAGTGAAAAACCAAACAATATTGTTATTTGGTCTAAGTGTTTCTTGGATATTTGGACTAGTAACAAGACAAAAAGAAAGAAAAGCATTTTTTTGCATTGTTATGATTCCATTACTCTACCTGAATACTGTTCGACTCCTCAGAAAGCAAAAAAAAAAAAAACCCCAATATCAGATTTTTCAATATCATGCAGCCTTAGTTAAATGTATCCGTAAGTGTATACAATCGCTGTGGCGGTCATACAACACACCTTTCGTGTCTGCAGGTTGTAGATGTGAACCTCATTGTCAATGTTTGCAGATGCCAACCATTTGCCATCCTCGCTTGCTGTAAGTAAGTGGATGGCCTGATGGGAACCTAGAAAAGGAGGACATAATTGGTGCATAATCTTTACATTTTCAATAAAAAAGGACAAAATTTTGATTTTAACTTTAAAGACTATGAAAGGTTATTCCCACCATGGAAAAAACAGCAACCTGTAAACGGGGAAAAAGGGGGAGGACGAACAACTGTCAGTTAGTTGGCTTACCAGACTAAAAACCAGATCGTGAGGAGACGCATGATTTTATAGTTCACAAAGTTAAAATGCAAAGAAAGAAACATTAAGTAATTTAATGTCGTTACATATACAGTACAATAGGCTGTTCGTAATTTCATATATACATATAGCCACATTTTGTTATATCATTATAAAGATAATCATGTTTATATAAACACTATAAATGAGTCAGACTTCTCTTCTCCTGAATCCCCGGATCGAAATGCAGACACAGTGGATAATTCCCTATCTATTCCAACCATTAGCCCTGCCAGTAATCTGGAATATTTTAAACTTTGGTGAACATGGCAGCATGGATGGGCGATATGTCTGAATAGTAAGAAACTGAAGTAATATTTGCAATTCTGAAAAGTAAAATGAATGAATGTACATCAACAATTCTGAGATGTACACTTTATAAAACTCTCAATACTAAGATGAAATTCTTTGTAAACTCACACTTGTGGAGTGTAAACTCACAATTCCAAGTCATAAATTTGACGTTAAGTCACAATTCTGAATGCAAACAACAAAGTCAATGGAAATGTTCTTTTCTGGGATGTAAACTCACAATCTGGATTTGTAAGCTTATTGTCAAATCACAATTTCAAGTAAAATTTAATGTAAACTCAATGTTAAATTCAAATTCCAAAATATAAACTCAGTGTAAACTCACCAATTTAAGATAGAAAATTGTAAATGTACCCTTGCTATTCAGATACTCAATGTAAAACAGCTATTGAGTATACAATAAGATGTAAACTTCATTTTAATATGTACACACAAATTTCTGAGTTGTAATCTCTCAATTACGTTATGGAACATGATGTAAAGTGATAATGTTGAAAAAACTGTAAATTTGAAATTCAGAGTTGTAATTTACGTTTACAATGAACAGTTATTTAAAACGGAGATGTTTTTGTTTCAGTTTTTATGTGAAATAATCTTTTATCTTCATTGGTCATATTGGACTAACAAAATGCATACGTGAAGGAAAAGCTACTTTACAGCAGCTCAAAAGAAAAACTGTGTAGTCCTCTCACCTGACTTGGTTTTAAAGGTGGCAACAAACTTGCACTCTGATTGGCTAAGAGAGACCATGTGGACTGATGATTGTGTGGAGGCAGAAAACAAATGGGAGGAGTCTGAAGAGAAGCAAAGCTGACTGGCTGAGCCCAGTACCTTTGGCAGTTTGGATATCTGAAAGAAGAAAGAAAAAAAAACATCAGTCCTACTTCCACTTGATAGCTTAAAACTACCACTTAATAGCTTTTCATGGGGCATTTTACTAAAGGGCATGAAGTTCACTTTTCTACACAAACCATGTAATGCGTTTTCATGCAGCTCTGTGGAAACTGCTGTACCTTGGTGATGCTGACGTTGTTACTGTCGCAGTGTAGCTTGTAGAGGCGTAAACTGCTGGTGGTCGAGTACGCGATCCATTCTCCACAGGAAGACACAGCACTGCAGCGGATGTGATCTTCACCCTGCGGAGAAACATCGGAGCTCAATCACTTCATTCATTTGAGCAGCACTTCTTATGTCACAACCCTCACCGCATACTATCTATATGGATATTCACAGAAATCAATTTTAGAGTTTAAAAATACCTTCACTTTCAAATGAAGCAGTTTCTCTGGCTTTCTTTTTAGAAGTAAACTGCTTCCTGGTATGCCTGAGAACAAGACCAATAGAGAGCATTCATGAAATTGATTCATCTCATAACAATGTCTAATATATATATATATATATATATATATATATATATATATATATATATATATATATATATATATATATATATATATATATATATATATATATATATATATATATAAATAAGAATTTTTTCAGGGTTTTCACCTTTAATTGATAGGACAGTAGAGAGTATTGACAGGAAAGTGTGGGGAGCAGAGAGAGGGTGTCAACGCACTAACAACTACACCACTGGCGCCGACATTTTTTTTAATACAAAAGTTGGATCACAAATAAAAGTATTCGGTATAGCTGTTGATTCAAATACTCTGGTTAAGGGTCACGAAACACCAAAAACATTTTTTGAGATGTTGACAGTCATATACATGTTCCACGCTGCTAAAACACCATTAGGACACATATATTTCACTAAAAAGTGAAAAATTGGTTGTTTTGGGTAATTTTGGGCAAATTTGTTCTTCCGATTTGAAAATAAATTTTGAAGCTATCCTTGTGAACATTCATGCATGGAGACTGGATGTCTGCACCGGCTGGTACATGATGTCTTTGAGTTTTCAAACTGAATTCATGAAGTGCAACTTCATTAATATGCATCATATAGCTTCGAAGAATATGCATCATTTACCTGTTACAGTGTTCAGACAGCAGAGAAACGACACGTTGTGTTGCCAACCGTAATTAAAACAAGTGAAAGAATAAGGATTGTTTGGAGACATGGGTCGTCAGTGTTGCGTTTAGAAATGTGCCACAACGAAGGTTTTGTTTCCATTTCCCCACAATGAGAGCACAGCTCATGTGTGGACCCACAGTTGTGGATTACAGTGGTCTGCTAACACGCATCAAAAATATGTTTGTAAGGAACATTTTTATTACCCGAGAGCTTTTCACATCTGGAAATGTGGATAGCATGGTGACGCGATGACGTTAATCAGTGGGATCATAAAAGGAATATTCAGAAAGCAACTCATGTAAACACCTTAATCATATTATTGTTTTATTCAGATTAAGGCAAATAATTTGATTACGGATGTCCATGTAAACATTGTCACTGTATTTCTCCCCTTCGCCTGTGTTGCCGGTTGTTGTGCACGTACTGAAACTCCCCTTTTCATGCAAACCCTTCCCTCTTTCGCCACTTAACACTCCCACCTAAACAAAGCTGGACTCACCCACTTTCCTGACTTTTTATTTTAAAACTAGAGGTGTGAAAACACCCTGCTGAGATAGGGAGGGTTTCATGACCCTTTAAAGCACCCTGGAATGCCCCTCAATCTGATTTTAGAATACTTTGATAAACTGAAAATGAAAAAGAACAGTATTTATTCTTCATGCAAATGTCTTTACTACGTCTTTTGTATAAATACGTTCGTGTCTGAATACATATTAAATAATATTCTTTATATAAATATTTGTTATTGGCCACACAATTTAAGTTTATTTTTTTGTTTTAGCAGTTTAAATGTTTAGCAGTTTAATAGTCACCTAAGTAATATATACTAGGTTTAATATATAATAGGCTTATACTTTGTACCTCAACGTCGAGACAGATCCGCCGCTAACTAACTCGAGAACTTAGTTCTCTTGTGTCCATAGAATATAACTTTCCCTGTAATTTAGTCGACTCTTTATTCCAAATTGATAAACTACTAGTCAGTCAACAACTCAAACTGTAAAAATTTTAAGTCCTGTTGAATTGAATAGCCTAATATACTTTAACATTCCACCCTGAAAAAAAAATAAATCATACATCGCTAATGAGAGTTCTTTCCCCTTTCTTTCCGTTTTAATTAATTATAAAATACATTTTCATAAATTTGTAATATCTAAAATTATGACACCTTCAGGTATTAAATTAGTAATGAAGACATAAGGACAGATGACTTGCAGAGAATAATAACAAACGTGCATCCTGCAGCTGTATTTCTAATGTTCACAGAGCGCATGTGGGCGTGACATGCAAACGTGAGCGCGGAAAAAGTCCACAGCTGCGCATGCATTCAAAGCTATTTCATAACCTTGCATATTGTCAGAGGCTTTGTCACATTATAAGACTACACAATATCATTGTTATACACACAGTAGCCTAAGTAGGTCTACAATCACATCCCTAAAGACGTCCGGAATGAAGCAGGTCATCTGCTCTGACGATGATGGAGACACATCAGAATTTGTTTTTATTAATAAAACAATATTTTACTGGCTATAAATATTCAGATAGTTGTGTTAATTTGCATACTTCCTTTTTCTTGTCTTTTCATAGTTTTATGACTTCACTATGGATGACCATTTCTCTCTATTACAAATTATGGTAAAGAACGATTAAGGGTGTCCCTCTATATCTGCTATGGCACTGAATATGATCTTCACCTTCTCCTTCGCTCTCTCCTAGCCTCCAGAGCTCCAGATGACCAGGGTACTGAAACAGTAGCGTGCCTGCCTTTCTTGCACAGGACACCAAACTCCTCTGCAATGTAACAGGGCAGAACAAGAAGCCTCACATTAAAAGTCAATTACAAACATGTCTATGAGGAAAAAAAACACAAATGCACAATACTCACATGTGGAAACTGAATCTTCCGCAGCTTAGAGGCTGATGACTTCACTTCATGCTTGTCTAAAAACGGTCTCACAACCAACTGTGTGTCCATACCTGACAAGAGAACAATGCATTTGCTCATTTCAGAATCTGAAACAAAACTGATAGATTGGTTGACTGTTTTAACCATTGAATTAAAAAAAGTAACTCACCTCCTGAAGCCACAGCTGTTGTGATCTCAGCCACAGCTCGAACATCATGTGTGTGGTTCCTGAATGTTCTGGTTCTGACCCAATCTTTGTCATTATTTTCCAAAACCATAGAGAGAAACTGGAACTGCACCACAAATCCTTCTGATGTCCCAGCCACGATACTGTCCTCATTCTGTCATTCAAGAGGGTACAATAAAATAGCTTACTGTCTGTATTCCTGAAGCATGTCATTAAAACAGATCAAAAATGTACACGTATATTATTTTTCAAAAGGTTGTGATCAGTAAGGTTTGTTTTGAAAGAAATGTAAACTTTTATTTAGCAAGAAAGCATTCATTTGATGAACTCTGATTAATAAATGCAGTTTTTTATTTTCATTTACTCTTCATAAATAAATTTCACCCCCATCACCCAAACCTAAAAAAGTTTGATCCATGTTGACACAAAAATATTAAATTACACTGTATTTTAACATTTTTTAATTTAACAACTAATAATTATATTGATTTCTGAAGGATTGTGTGACACTGAAGACTTCAGTAAAGAAGATTTTCCATTAAAACCAAAATATTATATTTGTAAATGTTAAAAGAATTTAAAAAAAAAATCTATTAATATTTCAGCAATAAAACTGATTTAACCATTTTGTGCAATATTATATATTTTTAACATTATATTAACATTATATATTTTTTAATTATTTAATTAATTTATTTCAAATCTTACCAATCTCAAACTTTTGGATTAGGGCTGGGCAATATGGCAATAAAAAATGTTTTTTTTTTTACCACGATAATTTTTTCATATCAATCAATATCGATAATTATCACAATAAATGTCAAATCTTTATATCTATCAATTTTAAAGGATTTTCAGCATGCCAATCCCTTTGTGCAGCTGGTTTAACACATTTTGTGAAGTGTTTTAGCTGTCTGAAAATATAAATAATAAACAAAAGAACTATCTTAATCCAGTATTTACTGTTCAAGTTTTCAACAACCAAAAACATAACCTACAAGTTATTGGGTATTATTGTTCAACATCAGAAAGAAAGAAAACAAGTTAGGAACAAGTAAAAGGTGAGTTAATGGTGACAGAATTTTCAGTTTTGGATAAACTGTACTATTAATGGGGAGCATGGGGAATTTAGGGTGAAATATCCTTTAATATATTTTATTTAGGGATGCTAACGATTACTTGATGATCTATTGATTGTCAATAACCCTTTAATCGATAGACATTAACCAGTCCTATGCAGACTCTCATTTTATACATCATGCATCACGGCGAGACATGCGGCAAGCTTCTCTATTCACTCAACGAGTTTCTGAGCTCTCTCGTGCTTAAGACCGAGTTTATTCTTCTGAGGTAATCTAAGAATACTATCAGTGCTGCAAATAATTTGTAAAGACTGTCCAGCTCATGCTGTTCAAACCGCACTGCGTTAATCAATTAAATTGAAACCGTGAAAACAGTTTAATGGATTGTTTTGGCGCTAAAGCATTTACTATAGCGGGCTTGTTTTAAAGCACTTCACCTCATATGTTATTTGTTGTAGATAACTGACCAACAAAATATACATCAAAATTAAGTTACACATTATACATAACGAAATTTGTTGCAAAAAGACACATTTTCAAAGAAAAATATATAAAGTGAATATTTTTTTATTTGTTCCCAGCTTAAACAACTGCGAAAATAAGGATTTAATTAATGATCCGCTGCTATTGTAAACGTCTGTCATTATTTTAAAGATTATGTCTTGAGCATCTGATTTCTCCTCAGTGATGATGTCCTTTAAATATATAAAGGCTGGTTATTTTACCGTTGATAGGGGAAAATAGTGGTATTACAGGTTTCAAATAAAATATCTTAATATTAAAAAAGGAAACAAGCTTGACAACAAAAGTTCCTATTAAAGTTGTAACAAATGCCCTTAAATAATGCAGCTTGTAGTTTACAGCAAGCATCAAGTGTTCATTGAGATGTGTTTAAGATCGTGTTGTCTGTCATATCTTTCATCTGTCTTTTCGGGGTTTTTTTTCTTGTAAGGCACAGCTTTCCAAAATTATGACATGAAACTCTGTTGGGTGATTGCGCTGGTTTACCAACACTTGTTTGGGTGTGTAATTTTATTAGCATCTTCATAAGGGTGGTATTGTTTTAAACAATGAAACAATGTTTGTGGTGTTGCCTGCTTTTGATGAAACAAGTCGTCTGTGGAGTTTGCGCTGTCACGTTGCTCTGTTTTGTGTCGGATTGCAAAAAACTAAGTAGCTCCAGACTACTAAAGTCTAGTGACGTTTCTTGTCAACAATGTCTGTGACATTTTTTACCTTATTTTTTTCTTACTCCTTCAAGTGCAACTAACACTGTATGTGTAGCTGACGCTGATCGGTCAGCTTGTATTTTGTTTATTGTTTTGTATTTCACTATTTGAATGTGTATTGGTTTGTTTATGTTATAAATTTCCTTGTTTCCGGTTGGCTTGAGTCGGAGGTCACATGATCTTTCGTGATTGATTTAACCTGTGAAAGTTTGTATGGACAGCAAAGTAAGATCTCAACGCAGGCACCTGTTAAATGCTCCTGCTTATTCTACAGCTGGTTATCAGGCCCACACGGTAAACTAACCATTGTTGTATATTACTTGTTTATTTTGATGTCCTTTTGATTGTGTTTGTGTAAAACATTCGGTTTGTTTGTTTATTTTTTTTTAGTTTTCACGATGTTCAATAAATGAAACACATGGACATCAGTATTTGGAAGCATGGACCGTTTTAATACCCGCCGGGTAACTACAGTAACTTGTACTGCATGTGGCACCTGGAAGGGCAGGCTGCAAAATGCCTGCCTAGCGTTACGCATAGTGCGTAAATATGATCGAACGGTCATTATTGTTTTATCGAAAAAATATATATCATGATAATTATCGTTATCTAATTATTGCCCAGCCCTATTTTGGACAGTACTGTTTGAAATCATAAATGTGATACTGTAACATCAACATGCAGCCATTTTCTCACCTGAGACACTGATAATGAAAGCACATCAGATTTTGTAATATTGTGGCTTTTGATCAGTGTACCAGTGTCATCCCGCCACAGTTTCACCATTCCCACAGAGTCCCCGCTGATGATGGTCCCATCTGAAAGGTAGACTACACTCCACACCACACACTCCTTACCACGGGACGTCCCAAACCCTCTGTCCACCAATATCCGATGTATGGAGTGGCCTAAAAATTCAATCAAACATTTGATGACATCATCACTCACCAGTTCATACAACATGTTTAATAATAGAGCCATGCTCTTTACCTGTCTCCACATTGAAAACCTGGATCATATCCATCATTCCCGCAGCTATTTTGGACCCTGAAGGGTGCCAGGACAGAGATATAATCCGGCCTGTAATAAGAGTAATCAGACATTGTTCTGAAATGCAGTTTATCTATTTTTAAGGTTAGATTGCACTCAACTATGGCATTTTGCACATTATAAATAGCATTTACTGTAACTAAAAGAGTAAATAATGTATAAATACATAGAAAAATCAAGATGTGCATACACTAAGCTTTAAGTTATAAGCACAGAAAAAAATGACTATAAGGTATCTTATGTTCCATTTACACTTAGTGTTAAGCTGTTTTTTATTAATCAGATTTTTTTTTTAATGAACGCTGTTAAATACAAAACTCATTCTCTCTTAAGCACTACTAAATGTGGTTGAAAAGGAATTCATTTGTTTACAATTACACTTGAATTGAATTCAAGTGTAAGCCACAATAGACCACCTAACACTTTATCTACTGACTTGACACGATCAATACAAGATGCACCAAAAATAAACAAAACAAGCTAGTCTATCTTCGCTCTACTGTACCACATTGCATAGATTACAGTTGAAATTGTAGTTGCCATGCACATCATTTTAATTCACTTACATTTCTGCTTGCCCGAAAAACATATTACATAGTTCATTCAAAAGAGAGAAGGATCAAAAATCTAAAATACAGGAGACTAGGGGTGGGCGATATGACCTAAAATTAATATCACGGTACTTTTCATCTTTTGAACGGTGACGGTATAATATCACGGTATTACTTTCAATAGCAAAATAATATACACCTCAAGGAAGAACGGACAAAAGAAAGTCTCACTTCTATCGCTCTTTAAACGTTTTGGTTTGGGTCATTGTAAATGCTCAGTCTCGTTATGAGCTGATCTTCATTTCTCTGTGTTGGTGGAATAAAGCAGGCGAGTCAGCCGCACCAATTTATGAGCAGACAGAGCAGGATTCTCATGATGACCACCGGCGCAATTCCGCTCTTTGTTATGAGCTGTAGTTTCAGTGTAAACTTAGTAAAGGTGAGTTTCTTTGGCGATGATGTCTACAGTATTAGACTTTATATTTAGCGGACATTTGCGCTGAACACGCGGTGAATGCAACGCATCGAGATTCGGGCACCTTCTCCGAAAACACTAGATTGATCTCAGCTGGCGGATCAACATTTACCTCATGTCATGATCGCTGTCATCTGCGCCATTATTATTATTATTATAACTTTAGGTGAGGTTTCAGGATTGTATAGAAAAACAGAATAAACTAAATAAAAGGAATAAAAGGCCTGCCCTGAGTATTTTCCACTTAAATTACAAATTTAGATTACAAAACGAAAACACTGAATCCTTTTTATAACCAGCATAGGCTGTTATTATTTTAAGCTTATTTTAATAAAGCAGACCTACTAACTCAAATCAATCGCTCCACAGAAAATAAGCAATTTAACTCACCGCTGTAATTTCTCTATCCCAATCCCTTAATCAAAATTTTTAATACAAGTCATTATTTTAAAGATTATGACTTGAGAATATGATTTTACCTCAGCGCTGCACTTTTCTCCTTCTCCCTCGCGCTGAGTTCAGGTGACGGAGTGTTGTGAAGTAGTTAAACTCTCCTCAGTTTAATTTACAGTGTCAAACTGGCACAGGAATATCAGTATATTAATATAGGCTTTGCTAAAAGGCTAGTCAAATGTAGGTCTTTTTTTACAGAAGCTATAAACAGACATGCATGCTGGGACCGGTGATGAGTCAACAATCGCATATATTTGACTTACTTAAAGTAGGCTATAGGCTTTAGCATATAATAATTGTGTGTAAAGAAGTTTATTAAAAATGTAGCTAATATATCACAGGGGTTTGTGTAGCAATTACAGTGGAGTATTAATTAAATCCTTTTTTTCCGTGGAGCAAAACAAACACGGCACAGTTGTGTAGCGGATGGAGACACACAAAAATATACAATTCAGATATTTTCGTCGGAAGAAAAATATTCTTTGAACGAATTTAGTTTTGTACAATTTGTATCTTAGTTTTTGTCGGTCAGTTATTTACAAAATAAACAAGAATAACTAATAAACTGAAGTGAAGCGATGTGCCTCAGGGTCCGCTATATGCCGCGGCCAAAACACAAACTGGCCTGTTAAATACAATCGTAATATAAATAAAATAAAAGTGAAATATTCAGTTTCGAATATTTCGAATAGGCTGCTCTTTTAATTTTGATCATACAGTTAACAAAGATTCCATATTAGAAACTGAATATACAAATTGTACAAAACAAAATTTGTTCAAAGAATATTTTTCTGCCGACGAAAATATCTGAATTGTATATTTTTGTGCGTCTCCATCCGCTACACAACTGTGTAGTGTTTGTTTCGCTCCACTGGAAAAAAAGGATTTAATTAATGCTCCACTGTAATTGCTACACAAACCCCTGTGATATATTAGCTACATTTTTTTTATAAATGTCTTTACACAAAATTATTATATGCTATAGCCATAGCCTACTTTAAATAAGTCAAAATACTTGCGATTGTTGACTCATCACCGGTTGCAGCATGCGCGTCTGTTAATAGCTTCTGTAAAAAAATACCTACATTTGACCAGCATTTTAGCAAAGCCTATATTAATATACTGATATTCCTGTGCCAGTTTGACACTGTAAATTAAACTGAGGAGAGTTTAACTACTTCACAACACTCCGTCACCTGAACTCAGTGGGAGGGCGAAGGAGAAAAGTGCAGCGCTGAGATAAAATCATATTCTCAGGTCATAATCTTTAAAATAATGACTTGTATTAAACATGTTGATAAAGGGACTGGGATATAGAAATTACAGCGGTGCGTTAAAAATGCTTATTTTTATATATCTGCGCGGTTAACCGACATACCGCATGATTTCTTCCATTACCGTCACAGTCCTAATTCAGACACACAAATGCTCCCAAATATATTATGAGGGCGCATAGATTAAATTTCGGGCGCTCATGCGACCAAAATGGTTGCAATTTCGAGCCCTGTAGTATAAGGACATGTATTCAGACCACAACTGAACATTTGAAGAAAATTGAATGCCTTATTATTTAGAATTAGCTATTATTGATGTAAATGCAGCCGTTCAAGGAGCATAATTGATTTATCACGGTATTGACGGTATTAGAAAATCCATGTCGTGGCGCAATGTCACACCGGTGATGACTATGACACCGGTGTACCGCCCACCCCTACAGGAGACCCATCTGAACACAATAATGGCAGGTGGAAACAGAGGCTTACAGATGAATAACAATCTCACCTTTCTGTCTGTCCAGATTTCTCTCAAACTGTATTTTGTCTTCATTCACCTCAAACAGTTTCACAGTTCCATCTTCACAACCAACCTGCAAACATAAAAATTCAAAAACTTTAAAAGTTTTACTTATGGCACCTTTCTTTAAGATAAATTATCTTTATTTGTATGTTTACATATTGCTTTATCAATGATTCTTTGACGTGTGTCATTATTCCACACAAACGGTTGAGTTGCAATGTTTCCCTCCAGTGCTGCAAACTTAGTTTATGTGCAAAATCACAATATCATATGAAACATTTGTAAATAAACCACTGCTTCCTTCCCATCTGTTCAAGATAATAAAACTGTCATATCATGCGAATCAAGCCCAGTATATCAATAATACAAATTTAAATTCCTGCAAACATTGCCATCATTGATATAGTCATGTTCAATATCTAGCTCACCCAAAAATTTATTTACTCAAGCTCAAATGGTTACAAACTTTTATGTTTCTTTATTGTTATTCTGTTGAACACAAAAGATATTTTGAAGAATTCTGAAAGCCGGTAACCATAGTAGACTTCCATAGTAGGAAAAAACAATCCTATGGAGGTCAATAGTTTAAGGCTTCAAGCTTCCCTGAAAATATCTTTTTGTGCTCAACACAAGAAAGTAAAAGAGGTTTGTTATGAGTAAAAGGTAAATTATGAGAGAATTCTTAGCTTTTTGGTGAACTATCCCTATAAAAGTACAGAAATTTGTTCAATTTTACTATAAGAAGTTCTACAGATGACAACAGTGCTGTTCAACAAGAGTAAATCCACTGTAGATTTAAATTAGTTCAATAACTGTCTATGTTGCAAAATTCATTGTGTAATACAATGGAATTCATACATCAAAATCATTAGACCCCATCTTCAGCGACACTTGAATTACTGAATACATGATCGTAGTAACCAAACCAAACTTACCGCCAAGTGTGTTCCTTGCTGATTGCCTGTTATGGCCCAGATTGGCCCTCCATACGCATCTATGGTGTATTTCACCCTCTGGTTTGTAAGATCATACTCTGTTATCACACCATTCAGTCCTGCACTAAACAGACGCTCCCCAACCCAGGACAGGCCTTCAATCCCAGCCTGCTGTCTGCCAGGGATGATCTGTGGACACAGGAAACACACCTCTAACATACAGTCCACTGTTTAAAACGTTTACATTTACTCATTCAGCAGATGCTTTTATCCAAAGTGACTTACAAGTGAGGATATAAAAGTACAAGTCTGTCATATTTACTCTCCCTTCACTAGCTCCAAACCAGTTTGACGTTCTTCTGTTTAACACAAAAGAAGATATTTTGAAGAAAGCTGAAAACCTGAAACCATTGATCTCCATAGGACAGGGGTTCTCAATCTCAGTCCTGGAGGTCCGGTGTCCTGCAGATTTTAGCTCCAACCCCGATCAGACACATCTGGACTAGCTAATTAAGCTTTTACTAGGCTTTCTAGAAGCATCCTTGTAGATGTGTGGAGGCAAGTTGGAGCTAAAATCTGCAGGACACCAGACCTCCAAGGTCGAGTTTGAGACCCCCTGCCATAGGATCTATTTTTTCTACTATGGAAGTCAATAGTTTGTAGCTTTCTTCACAGCCTCTTCTTTTGTGTTCAACAGAATAAAGAAACTCGAGCAAATTGTGAGCAAATTATTAAATTTGTACACTTTCATTGTTTGGTGAACTACTCCCTTTTAAAACAGAAATCTTATGTACCTTTTCTTGGAAAAATCTGTCCGAACAGTGGAAAATCTCCACTGACCCATCCATCTTCGCAGCTGCCATCCTTTCATTTTGCTGGTTGAAAGCCAAAGCTCTGATTCCTGATGGCATGTATTCAAAGAACCGAACTCGGTGTACTTTAAACTCCCCCATCGCTGACCTGAGAAAATCATAAGAATATTCTATGTCAAATAAAAGTCTGATATTTTGAGAAGATAAATCAGAGTTCACTGGTCAATAGAGAGGTCATAAAATGATAAGATCGAGGTATAGTTTGTTTTATATTCTCCTTACTTTCTCCTTTGTAATATAATTTCAGAAAAGTATTAATTGCTAATTCAAAATATGGAAATTACATTAGCAGCCAAATACTATCAAAGAACAACATTGTTCAGTCAATTATATAAGGTTAATGCTAATTTAGTTTTAAAGTCTGTTACTGTTTACAAAAACGAACGAATGTGTGTATATAAATCTAACTTTACCTCAATCCTGATAAGACTTTATAATAAGAGCTTATTTGATGACAGTTAACATGAACTAACAACGAACCGTGTATGTATACAGCATATATTTATTTACTTTAGTTGTTGTTGCTTTTGCTAATGAATAAAAACATGCTAATTGATATCGTAACTGGTAACTTTAATAATAAATTCAACAGATATTAACAATGACAGATAAGGTGCTGTAACAGCTACATTTCATTGACAGCTCACGTTTACAATTGTTAAGAAACGGAACCTTATAGCGAAGTCTGGTAACGTTATATATATTATTGGAAGAGCTTAGTTTTTAATATAACTTCAAATGTCAAGTTAACTGTTGAAATATCGAACATGTGCAAATCTATCTGAAAACTTCGCTACTGACATCATGTTCTGACTTGTCCCTGAAGCTAAAGTTAGTTAACTACTGATTTAGGTGGCACATTGATTGTGCGTATGCTCCGTTAAAGCAGAATAAAAGTACAAATGTACAATCTCGATTCTTACCCTCGTTTTGTATGTTTTTCACTCTCTTTCGGATGTTTTACCATTTACAACCAGTGCACGTTGAGCTGCAAGGATGCACCACGTTGATTCCCTTGACCCGGAATGGAAGTAAAATACTGATTTCAAAATAAAAGTGTCATAGCAATAGTGAAAATCCCATACTTTTTATTATTCGAACGAAGTGCGAGTTAAATGATAACACAACTAAATATTACAGAATTTCAAAATAATTACCAAAATTGTCGTATAAATACTATATGAATTCAAATACCGATCAAAAACTTTTATTCTAGTTACAACAGACATTAACAAACCCCTTACTTTGGTATTAACTTGACATAATATGAAATAAATTGATAAAGTTTATTTTTTCCTCTTTCTTAAGATATAATGAGGCTAAATACTGCCTCATAAAAAGCGAAAGACCTTTTGAACCGCATGGCTAAAAGAAAATTGGGTCCAAGTCTCAGTAAGATAAAAGTGTAACGGCTTAACCATATATGATTAAAAAAAATTTTTATAGAAGACACATTAAAAATGTCATTCAGTGTAACAAGATTAAACGTTCCAAAATGTTTTTATGATGTATTAAACGACCCCATTTTAGAATCACAGCGACCTACCAAAATATTACAGTATTGTAACTTTTAAGGGATAGTTCACCTCAAAATTTTGATTGTCTCACTTTATTCACTCTCAAGTGGTTCGAAACCTTTATGAGTTTCTTTTTTCTGTTGAACACAAAACAAGCTATTTTGAAGAATATTGGAAACCTGTTATCTGTTGTGTTCAACAGAAGAAAGAAACAGGTTTGTGACAAGTGAAGGCAAGAGTGAGTAACAACAGAATTTTCAGTTACAATTCAAAGCATAACCAAAACTTAACCATTTTTGTCAGCAAAATTTTACAATGATAATAAATTAAAATATAATAAAATGGACAATAAGTACAAATAAGAGTATTTCTATACATATTTTCTTATAGTCAGGTAAGAAGGTTGCTGGTTCGAGCCCCGGCTGGGTCAGTTGTTATTTCTGTGTGGAGTTTGCATGTTCTCCCCATGTTGGCGTGGGTTTCCTCTGAGTGCTCCGGTTTCCCTCACAGTCCAAAAACATGCGCTGTAGGTGAATTGGGTCAACTAAATTGGCCGTAGTGTATGTGTGTGGATGAGTGTGTATGTTTCAGTACTGGGTTGCAGCTGGAAGGGCATCCGCTGTGTAAAACATATGCTGGATAAGATGGCGGTTCATTCCACTGTGGCGGTGGCATTCCCTGATGAGTAAAGGGACTAAGCCGAAGGAAAGTGAATGAATGAAGAATTATGTACATATTGTCTTTTATACCTAATTAATTTGTACATATTAATTATATACTTAATATGTAGTTTAATTTTAACATAAATATGTTGCACTATGGCAACATTTCACCCATGTTATTTCACTTTCATAAAAGTTCTTTGAATCATTAGACATTTTAAGTATAATATGCTATCTATCTATCTATCTATCTATCTATCTATCTATCTATCTATCTATCTATCTATCTATCTATCTATCTGTCTGTCTGTCTGTCTGTCTGTCTGTCTGTCTGTCTGTCTGTCTGTCTGTCTGTCTATCTCTTTTGTCATTTCATTTTAATGAAGGGATATTCACAAATGAGATGTCTCTGACCCATATACTTTACACCACAATACATATGAACATGCTACACAATAAAACACAGATATAAATATATCAGATTATATTTCAACTGTTTTATTTGAAAGTATGTCAGTCAATAAGCACCGATGTAAAATATTTTGAAGACTGTAATGTGTTTTTCCCACTAGTCAGATTCGTGTTGCTTATCTTGACATCTGTGGAGTAAAACACAGACCTGCACAGTGAGTAAACAACAACAACCACAGTTATTGATCAGAGCACCAGATGAAAAACAAATATTTTGCAGTAATCGAGTACACAGCAGGAATTTAACTTGGTTATGGTGACCCAATTTTAAAATGAAAACTACTTCGAAAATTTTTTTGCTTCTGCTCACCAAGGCTGAGTTTAGTTGATCAAAAATACAACAAAAAAGTAATATAGTGAAATAATATTACAATTTACAACGGTCCAAAAGACCCAAAAGGGATGGGTGAATTGCATATACTAAATTAGCTGTATGTATGAGTGCATGTGTGAGTGCAAGAGTGCATGGGTGTTTTCCAGTACTGGGTTGCGGCTGGAAGTGCAAATACATGCCAGAATAGTTGGCGGTTCATTCCGCTGCAGAAAATGAATGAATGAATTACTCACGTGATTCATAATTTTAACATCATTATTCTAATGTTCAGTGTCAAATGTTTCTTTACAAATTACTAATATTTGCAGATTTGGTGCTCAAGAATCATTTATTATGATTATTGTTGAAAACATTTTGCTGTCTCATTTTTTTGTGGATGTATATTTGTAGTGTGTGTGTTAAGCACCATTTAAAAGCAAGACAAAAAAAATTAATTAACACTTTGATCAAGCACACATTAAGCTGATTAAAAGTGTCAGTATTTTTCTCCAAATAAATGCTTTTATTTTGAACTTTCTATTCATCAAATAATCCTGAAAAGCAAAATGTATCGCAGTTTCCACAAAATATGAAGCAGAAAATAAGCACCATTATTAACGACTAAGCACCACTAATAAATGATCACAACAGAGCAGCAAATCAACAATTCAACATATTAAAATATTGCATTTTTGATCTGCTTTTGAAATGCTGCCTTTTTGAGACATATATCACAAGACACTTATTTTAGTGTTAAAATAGCAGAAAAAAAGCAAAACAAAGAGTTCAGCAGCATAAAAAACACAGTTATAAGACTTTCGGTTGTCTGTTTTTGGCTTTTGTTAGAGGTAGGAAATATTTAGCTTTGTTTTTCTGTCACTCCACATTAAGCACCTAAGAAAAGCACCACATATGATCCAATTTCTGCTTCAGGCTGAAGAGAAAGGCTTGTCCAGTTGTGTTGGATTTAATAATGAGGTTCAGGTGGGGGTCAGCGGTTACTGGGTACTACAGTCCTCAATAAAAGATCCCACACCTAAATAATAAAACAAACAAACAAGAGAAAACACACAATAAAACACTGCACATTTTAAAGCTTTCCAATTGTTTGTTCAGTTAATTAGAAAGAAACAACTAAAATACATATTTAATAGTATATATTATCACACTTTATTAATATTGGTGTCTATATACCCTACTGAAAAAAAAGCTTAAACCAGCCTAGGCTGGTTGGCTGGTTTTATCTGGTCAACCAGGCTGGTTTTAGAGGGGTTTTGGCCACTTTCAGGCTGGCTTCCAGCCATTTCCAGCCTGGTCTTAACTGGTCAGGCTGGGAGATGACCAGCTAAAACCAGCTTGACCAGCCTAGCCAGGCTGGGAGCCCAGCCAAAGCCAGCTATGTCCAGCTTAAACCAGGCTGGTCAAGCTGGTTTTAGCTGGTCATTTTTCAGCCTGACCACCTAAGACCAGGCTGGAAATGACTGGAAACCCCTCTAAAACCAGGCTGGTCGATCAGCTAAAACTAGTCACCCAGCTTATGGTGGTTTAAGCTGTTTTTTTCAGTAGGGTAGCTTTTAATTACAGTATTTTGTCATTGGCTATTTGTCAAAATGAGTTTTCTTTTCCTGCACTGAGCCACAAATCACCACTTCAACAGCACCTACATACATCAAACTTTAAGGTTTTATTCATACCTATATTCTAAAGGTTTTTACAGAAAGATTTGCCTGATTATATATGATTGTATATGATTATGTTTGTTTATTTGATTGTATACTTTATTGTCCCTTAGGGGGGGATTTTTGTGAACTCAAGCACTTCAGCATAGCCCGATACAGTAAAGAATTAAAAACATGCACATAAAAATACATACATAGACATACACGTTACTGATTAGTTTTCAACAGTGTGACTGAAACTGGAATAAAAGAGTTTTATATATGTAAAGAAATTGTTCATAAAAAATGTAAACAGTTTGCCTTCTTCTGTTGAACACAAAGAAAATTACGCTGAAGAATGTTGGCAAAAAACAGCCATTGACTTACATAGTATTGTTTTGTTCCTATATGGATACATTTATTTTTGTTCCTACTAAGGTTTTTTTGAAGCAATCTTCAGAATATCATGTTTTGTTGTCAATAGAAGAAATTCATTTTTGAATGAACTAAATTTTTTAATTCTAGAAACAAATTTGGGAATGTAACATTTTAGGAATTATGGCAGTAAATAAATCCCCTTTAAAATCTTTTGATCCTAATATGTAAACACAATATTTTAGCAAACTACCTCCAATATTCATATTTTTGTGCTAGAATTATATGCAAAGTAGCAGATATTTAATTAAATAATGTCTCATTTGCATGTTTAACCCCTTCACTATCATCGCTCCGATAATGCTGGTTTTACTTCACTATATTGCAATTAAATACTTATCAAATCATGACAAACTTTATATCGTTGGAAAGGTCTAAGTTTTCTGAATAAATATAGTCACCTTTGAATTATAAAGTTCTATCTGAAATTTGTCAAATTTTAGTTATTGATATGTTATTATTGAATAACAACTTATTTACATTATGGGGTGTTTTTTTATAAGTTGTTTAAATTTTAAGACTTTTTATAAAAAACAAACAAATGTTACACACATACTGTTTGCTATAAAATGCCAAAACTTTAAAGCTCAATATCTCAAAATCATTTAGAACGCAGATAGAACCTTATAATTCCAAGGTGACGATATTTTAGGAAGAGCTCAAGCAAGAGTAAGATATATGTTGGAAGAGCTCAAGCAAGAGTAAGATATCAAAACACATTTACTGTCACCCTACAACCTGTGGGACCAATTGTGGTTACATTTTTAAACATTTTTAAATCATAATATAGTAGTCTAAGGATAAAATCCATATATTTCCATAAGTTGATTTCTAGATATTACTGAGCAACATTTAATTATTAATTTGCGACAAGTGTACTCATCAGAGTTGTAAAGCATTATTTTGCTACAGCAATCCAAAGTAACACTTGTTTAGATGTTTTTTAGAGACTAAATTCAAATTAAATACCACCAAACCGCCCACTGTCTACTTTACAAATACTGTCAAAAGTATGAATGAATATGGTTCATATTCCTCAAAGCATACATAGAAATGGGGTCACCAATGGAAACTGAATGCCATCTGATGGTCATATTTGGTACTGCAGCCAAACAAAATTTGACAGCAATTTTTGAGAAATCAACTTCAAATTTGGAATATATACTTAGCTTTGATTTTCTGTTGAATTTGGGCTAAAAAAGGTTTTGTAGAATTCATATTTTATGTAATATAATAAATGTAAATTTATTGTTTTATTATTTTCATAAACTTGAAGGCACATAACTTTTATTTTAACCTTTTGAACTTTAAATCTATGCAAGCTTGACATTTAAGGTGAACGTCATTTTCATGTCTATGTTAAAATAGTGGGGCCGACATTTAAGGGTTTAATAATGCTATATTATATATACATATATTATATACATACACTCACCGGCCACTTTATTAGGTACACCTTACTAGTACTGGGTTTGACCCCCTTTTGCATTCAGCACTGCCTTAATCCTTCGTGGCATAGATTTAACAAGGTACTGGAAATATTCCTCAGAGATTTTGGTCCATATTGACATGATAGCATCACACAGTTGATGCAGATTTGTCGGCTGCACAACCATGATGTGAATCTCCCTTTCCACCACATCCCAAAGCTGCTCTATTGGATTGAGTGCTGGTGACTGTGAAGACCATTGAGTACAGTGAACTCATTGTCATGTTTAAGAAACCAGTCTGAGATGATTAGCACTTTATGACATGGCGCGTTATCCTGCTGGAAGTAGCCATCAGAAGATGGGTACATTGTGGTCATAAAGGGATGGACATGGGCAGTAACAGTTCTCAGGTAGGCTGTGGTGTTGACACGATGCTCAATTGGTACTAATGGGCCCACATTGTGCCAAGAAAATATCCCCCACACCATTACACCATCATCACCTCCAGCCTGAACCAATGATACAAGGCAAGATGGATCCATGCTTTCATGTTGTTGATGGCAAATTCTGATCCTACCATCAGAATGTCGCAGCAGAAATCGAGACTCATCAGACCAGACAACCTTTTTCCAATCTTCTATTGTCCAATTTTGGTGAGCCTGTGCGAATTGTAGCCTCAGTTTCCTGTTCTTAGCTGATAAGTGTGGCACCCGCTGTGGTCTTCTGCTGCTGTAGCCCATCTGCCTCAAGGTTTGATGTGTTTTGCTTTCCAAGATGCTCTTCTCCATACCTCGGTTGTCTGCAGAATTGCCGCTCACTGGATATTTTCACTTTTTCAGACCATTTTCTGTAAACTCTAGAGATGGTTGTGTGTGAAAATCCCAGTAGATCAGCAGTTCCTGAAATATGCAGAATACTCAGTTAAATCACCTTTCTTCCCCATTCTGATGATCGGTTTGAACTGCAGCAGATCGTCTTAACCATGTCTATGTGCCTAAATGCACCGAGTTGCTGACATGTGATTGGCTGATTAGAAATTTGCGTAAATGAGCAGTTGGACAGGTGTACCTATTAAAGTGGCCGGTGAGTGTATATTACTTAATTTCTTTACCCTCTATGCACCTGCAGTGTCTTGCCACATGAATTACATCCAACAGTAAATCTCCACTCACCAGTCTCACCCCAAATGCTTATGTTGATGTTTCTCATAGTTCACTGCATTGTTCGAGTTACTTCCTGATGAAGAAAGAATCATTTCATTGTAAGTTTAATGCCAGATTTATTCTTTCCCTCCCTGCCCTGCAAAGACAATATGAAAAGGTGATCGTACCAACCTATATAATCCTTGTAATCTTTGAAGGACTTGTGTCTCAGGCTTCGTCCATCTAGAAGAATTTATTTACATTTAAACATATTAATGACACAATCTGCTGATCTGAAGAGAATGTAAACTTGTTAATAGTATCTAGCCTAGACAGTGCATAATGTATGAGTGAGTGTATGGATGTACGGTGAATGAAGTCAGACCTGAGTTTCCCCTCTGTTTGATGCACTGTCCTCTGTTCGGGATACCAGCGGAGGGGTTTCCTGGGTTGATGATGTGGCACTCATATCCGGTGGGACAGAGCAAAGGCTCATCTCCATCCTCAGTGGTGCTGCAGGCTTCAGCTACACATAAAGACAAAGAAAGTGGAGATAAATAATTCCTTAATTTTCTTTTCGGCTTAGTCCCTTTATTAATCTGGGGTCGCCACAGCGGAATGAACCGCCAACTTATCCAGCATATGTTTTACGCAGTACATATATGTTTATATACAAGCACACTGTTTATGCATACACACATAGATTCATGTGTTCTGGGTAGTAATAACAGTAGTCCTCCTGCAGATGGCAGAGTGTTGCTGCTAGAAATGGTCATAAATGCCATTGTATAGGGATGGCTTTACATGATGTCAGGATATATCCTGACCAATAGAATAGAATGTGTCACAGAAAAAGTTATTTAAATATATTTATATAGTTTAACATATCACAAAACATTTCATAAAAATAGAAATATGTTATTTGCTTACCAGAAAAAAATCAGAGGCAGTCAAAGACAGATTTAGATAATATAAAAGATTATATTCATATATAGTTTGATATTTAAACATATTTTAATATAATACCAAATACATATAGTTATATAATATGAAATTCATTTTTTAGAGACTTGCAATAATAATAAAAATTAATATAATTCTTATGTAATTATTAAACCGTTTTTATTTAGTGAAGGATGTTTTATTTTATATATTTATATATTTATTATATTATTTTCTATTATTATATTTATACAATAAAACACTTGTTTTTACAGTTTCATTTTGATTTGCATTTATTTAAAATGATTTTAAAATAAATACAAATTTAAAATAAAATGTTTTAAAATTAAATAACATTTCAATTTATATAAATCTTTCATGAACCCCTTGAATTCCCAAACATTAACAAACCCCGTTGTGCTTAACCCTTATGTATTCATTTATATAAAAATAAATAAATATATATTTATAAATATAAACATACATACATACACACACATATATATGTACACACACACACATATACATATATACATACACACACACACACACACACACACACACACACACACACACACACACACACACACACACACACACATATATATATAAACATACATACACACACATATATATGTACACACAAACACATATACATATATACACACACACACACACACACACACACACACACACACACACACACACACACACACACACACACACACACACACACACACACACACACACATATATATATATATAAACATACATACATATACATATATACATACACTATACATTTTTTATTTTATTTTTTTAGATTTTTGCTGTTTTTGAAAATTTTATTTAATATTTTTCCCTGACATATAAATTTGGGCTACTAATTTTTACACCATTATTGTAAAATATTTTGTCAGATTAGATGCCGATTTGGCTTAAGTGCTAACTAGTCTAATGTATATGCACAAATATAATATTGTAAAGCATCCTATAGAAAATGTTAATTTAAATGAGAGATTTGTGGGGGGTGTACTCAAATATATTGGAGCACTGTATATTTATATTATATTATAAATTAGTTTAAAAAAAATTATCCTTTCACACCCTCATTCAAATAAAATCCAATACCGTGTCAAACCTGACTAAGATCCAGCAACAAATAATAGTGAGTCAGTGCCACATCACACTATGCATTAATTGATTGACTAATCAATACTCACCCTGCAGAACCTCCTCTGGTCCGTCTAAAAGCCAGCCATTCCCTCCCAACCACCGCGGCTTGGGTTGCACCAACCAGTCCAGCACTAAGCATAGACAAATCAATACACAATACCAGCAAGGCCAAAAGTACTCACAATTCAGCTTATACACATTCTGCTCAGAAACTTACAGTAAAATCCATATCGCACTGTAATTCTAAAGCAGATGTGTGTGGTGTCTATTGATTACTAAGCAGATCTGTGTGTTTTCTCACCGGGCGGAGGTTGAACAGACTCCAGGCAGGCGTAGATGCAGCCGTTGTAGCAGCAGCGTTTGTGTCTCTCACATTCAGAATCGGATCGACAGCCTGGCACCTCACAGGCTCGCTCAGGCAGCATCTGCGGTGGCGGAGGACATCGGTCGTTCTTCTGGTGCTGAGGGGTCTGAGGGTGGTTCGGGTACTCATAGTCCTGAAAGACAGGAAAAAAAACGATGTGCATGAAATGTTATGAAAAAAAATATAGGCTACATTTGACACCATCATCAAGACACTGATGTGGGGCGGCTTTTCAAATGAATGAATGAACGAATGAGTATGAAAGAATGACTGAGTGAATAATTTAGTGAGCAAGTGAGTGATCGGTCAGTGACTTAATGAATGAGTGAATGAATTCATAAATAGATGCATTAGTGAGTGAGTGAACCAATGATCAGACAAATTAGCAAGTGATTAGTAATAGTCAGAATGAGTGTTTAAATTAGTAAATTAATAAATAAAAGAGTGAGTGAGTGATTGAATGATTGAACGAATTAGTGAGTCATTAGTCATTGACCTAATCAACCAGTGAATGAATGAATGCACAAGTGAGTAAATAAATAAAAGACTGAATAAATTTGTGAGTGAGTGAGTGAGTGATTGACTGAATTAGAGAATGAGTCATATGTCACCAAATGTAACCAAATAAATGAATCTTTAAATGAGTAAATGAATAAATATTTAAGTGAATGATTGAATAATTAGTGAGTGAGTGAGTGATTGAATAAATTTGTGAGAGAGTGAATGAGTGATTGAATGTATTAGAGAGTAAAAAATTAGCCAGTTACCAAACGAATGAGTGTTTAAATGAGTGAATGAATGAATAATTAGTGAGTTACTGAATGAATTAGTGAGGGGTTGAGTGAATGAATGATTGGATGAATTAGAGAGTAAAACATTAGCCAGTTACCAAACGAATGAGTGTTTAAATGAGTGAATGAATGAATAATTAGTGAGTTACTGAATGAATTAGTGAGTGAGTAATTGAATGGTTGGATGAATTAGCGAGTGAGTCATTGGTCAGTAACCAAATGAATGAGTGTTTAAATGAGTGAATGAATAAACAATTGAGTGAGTGAAGGAATGTATAATTATGAAGGGAGCAAATGAATGACTGAATAAATTAGTGAGTCATTAGGCAGTGACCTAATAAATTAGTGAGTGAGTGAGGTAGTAAATGACTAAATGAGTGAGGGAATGTATGATTGAATAAATTTGTAAGTGAGTGATTGAATGAATTATTGAGTGAGCCATTAGTCAGTAACCAAATGAGTGAGTGTTTAAATGAGTGAATAAATAAATAATTGAGTGAAGGAATGTATGATTTGTGAGTGAGCAAATGCATGACTAAATGAATTAGAGCGATTAGTCAGTGACTTAATAAATTAGTGAGTGAGTAAGTGAGTGAGTGAGGGAGTAAATGAATAAATGAGTGAGGGAATGAATGATTGAATACTTTTGTGAGTGAATTAATGATTTAATGAATTTGTGAGTGGGTCATTAGTCAGTAACCAAATGAATGAAGTGAATGAATAAATAATTGAATATGTGAATAATTAGTGATTATTAGTCATTATTATTCAGTGACCAAATGAATGTGTCTGAGTAAGTGAGGGAACGAATAAATAAAAGAATGAGTATTAATGCATGAATGAATGCATAAGTGAGTGAATGGGTGATCAGGTGAGCAAGTGAGCGAGTAAATTAATAAATAAATGAATATTTTATTGAGTTATGCGAGTGAATATTTGCGGTACGGATAAAATGAATTAATGTTTGAGTAAATAAATAGTGAGTGAATGAATAAATAAGTGAACAAATGCGTGAATGAGTGAAAATGAAAGAATGAGTGAATGTTAGAGAAAGTGAGTGAGTGAATGAGTGATTATTCAGCTTGAAAGAATAAGTGAATAAATGTTGATGAGTGAATCAATCAATCAATAATTGCATGACTGAGTGTTAGAGTAAATGAATGAATGAATGAATGTGTAAATTAATTAGTGAGTGAGATTAAATTAGTGAGTGCATAAATCCATGAATGAATATGGGATTGAGTGAAAGAGAGAGAGAGAGAGAGAGAGAGAGAGAGAGAGAGAGAGAGAGAGAGAGAGAGAGAGAGGTTGGACAAATAAATGAGTAACTGAACAGTGAGTAAATGAACATTCATTCAATCACCAGACACTAAAGTAGCTTTGGTTTCTGGATAAAAAAATGAACATAACGGGTCTACTTTTCAGAAACATAATACCTATAATACAGATGCTGTATTTTCATCCAAGTCTTGGTCTTCCTACTCTAGTTTTCTTCCTCCCATGGGTTTCTCAATGGGCTCATAGATCTGTCTGAGCCAGGGTTCAGTTTTCACTTGAGGTACTGTTCAGGGGTGCTCTGCTCTCTCAGACAGTCCTCCTCCATTCTTTCATTTTTGCAGTTCAACACCACTTCCACTTATCTTACCTTGGCCAAGTATACTAAACTCCTGCTGAAACTCCAGACCAGAGCTGATGAGAATGCAGACAACAGATATGGGCTGGTGTTCAGCACTTCATTGTTCTCCACAAAGCCTTTTATTAAACTTTAAGTCGAAATGTGGCTGTGATTTTGTTTGCAAATAATTTATGGGTTTGTGAACTACACGCATCTTAAGAACTCAGCATGGTTGCTTGGCAAGGTCAGAGCTTTGCTTTCGATCAAACTGCTAAAATGAAAGCAAATGTTTGGCAGGAGCCTGTTGTGGTTGTTTTTGTAATTAGTTTAGAATAGATTTTATTGTCTTTTTTACAAGAACAAAATACAGTTACCGCAACAATAAAAAAATTGGGTGTCAGTACGGTTTATTTTTCCACTCAGTGTTACAGTGTTACACGATTCTTCAGAAATGATTACATTATGCAGATATGCTAAAAAAAATAAAATAAATGCACATACCAGTGCCTTAACAACCATATAGCAAACTATCAATCTAACATAGCAATGTCTTAGCATGTCACGATTTTGCCAAGTACGATGCGATCCTGGATTAACATCTATGTTGATCCTGGACCATCATTTTTGTTCGAAAAAGTAATCCATACCTATTCCCTACTTTCCCGACCTAAACCCAACCATAACTGTAAATTATTCCCCAAATCAGAGGGGAATAATAGTTGGATAACGTAGAAGTGCATAAACCGTAAGCCTAAACCTAACATAAAACTGTCATTGTATCCCTTCATTCTGATTGGCTGATTGAAATGTTGTTCCAGGATTGACATGTTAATCCAGGTATGTCCTACTTGGTGAAATCAGGTTGGCGCAATGTCTTAATAGCAACTCAGAAAATCAAAACCATAGCAATTATCCGGAAACAAAATAGCAATACTACCACCATACCATTTTAACAACTACCTGGTAACACTTTAGCAATTCTAAAGAACACTCTAGCAACCACACAGCAGTGCCTTTGCGTCTGTACTGTGTGCATGTGTGTATGTTAATACTACAGCAGTTCTGTCTGGTTCTTGAATCTTATTGGTTGATAGCCGATATTCTGCAAACAACAGCACTTGTCCAGTTAGCAATAACACAGAAAGCTGAACAAACATCCCAGTGATCATACAGAAACCTCTGCAAACTGCCTAGCGACACCCTAGCAACCACATACCAACACCTTGGAAAAACCCAGAAAATTAAACCAATTCCCTCGTTTTGGCTCTCACTTCAGCCCACACTCATCACAACTGACCAATCACAGATCTCGTATTAGTCATCGTCTTTAGTTACAGCGTATGACCAAGGGAATACGCAAAGACTACAGAAGCAAGCCATCACCCAAGCTACGCATGCTGTGTTACAATAAAAATATCTGCGCCCGTTAGGATCCGGCTGCTTTTGATTATTTAACATACAGATAATATTTTCCCAAGTGAGTCTGGATGAAACAGAGAGGATGTGGTGGTGTGCTCTTCCTGTCTGGAAGAGGTCCCCTGATGATGTGCTGTATACGTCTTTCTGCTTATCTCTTTCAGATATCCGGCTCCTTCTTTTGAAGATATCAGTGCTTTATACAACCGCTTGTTCTGGGCTTCTTATTTGATCAGAAAACAATGCCGCTTTCTACACCTTAATGCAAATTTTAAAAAGTTTTTACACAAATAAAAACAGAACAATTGTTAAAACAGCAATCATTTAGTTAAGATTGTGGACCCACAATAAGCTTGAGTTTGCTTATTTAAAAAATAAATAATTATTTTCTGATGAAAAATGTATGCGACACTAACAAAGAGCAGCCTATCATTTTAAAGTACAAATAAAATCAAAACTAACCATAGGATTTAGTTAGCTCACATTGCTAGTTTTGTGGTGAACAATTCATCTGTTCATGTCATTAGGAAAAAAGTTTGCCATGTAATCTAAAATGCATTTCTGAAAATGCACCTCTTTGTTTTCAGTTCAATTCCTAACTCATGGGTTCTATTTTAACGATCTAGGTGCAAAGTCTAAAGCGCATGGCACAAAAGCATTAAGGGCGTGTCCGAATCCATTTTTGCTATTTTAAGAACAGAAAAATACGCTTTGTGCAACGGCGCATGGTCTAATAGGGTTGTGCTTATTCTCTTAATTATGAGTTATGGGTGCGTTTTGACCAAATTGTGCATTAACCCAATCAGAGTCTCATCTACCATTCTCTTTAAGAGTCCGTTGCGTTATGACACATTTGCTATTTACATGCCGGACTTTTTGAGTGGAAAAACTAAATGCTTCACTAGCGGAAACCCCCCCCCCCCCCCCCACAGTTAAATAGACGATCTGCAGCGTGAGGAAAAAGAACGAGCCTCCTCCATTCGGCCTCTTTACTTTCTCTTCAATTTACTTTTGCTCTTTACTTTACTCCTTTACTTTCGTGGATAAGTGTTGTACGTACTCCACGGAAGACATCCATGAGCCTACATATTTAATTTTGTTTGTTAAGTGCAAATATTTGTTTCAAAACTATTTCAAAATTCAGTTCTAATTTCCAGCAAATGAATAAATTAACAATAATAACGAATTGTGGTAAAAAAAACTGAGTTATATCCAAACCCACATCCTATTCTATACATCTCCAAAACCCGACAAGCGGGCAAACTTAAACTTGTTTTTATTAAAACAAATATAAATATGCATATAATAAATACTACTACTACTACTACTACTACTACTACTAATAATAATAATAATAATAATAACAACAATAACAACAACAACATTATAAAAATGCTAATTGTTATGAATAAACTGAAAAGCCCCCGACATGGAGGCATGGAGGGGGGCTATATTTTTGTAGAAAATTATAATTTTTGTAACATTTTAATCCTTTAATTTTTTCATAAGTAAAGATATTTGTGTATTGCTGTACATCCTGTGTGTATTAAGCAATGTGTAAGCGTTTGGACCTGCATAGGTGCATAACTAACACCAGCTTTTGTTTTTTTTATTGGTCTATTTCAGTTCCTCAAAATAGCAACGCGCCAACAATGCGCCTTAACACATCTCCTTTCTGGACTGGCACACCCACGAGTCCACAAAGTGGTGCAAATTAATTCGCTATTTAAACAACGTGGTACAAATTGTGAAAATTACAGTTGCGCTGGTCTGAAAATAGCAACAAATCGCACCAAACACATCTTGTGTGCTATTGTGCCGGGTGTATGATTGGGCCCAAAATCTATATTTTGTACAGAGTATTGGCCGTGGCTAACATACTTAACCAAGCCCCTCCAACTGACAACAGTTTTGAATTTTGACAACAACCAGAAATGATGATGATGAGGAGGTGTCTGCTAACTCTCCCAAAATCCTTTTCCTGATCTTTCTGAATGAAATGCCTACTTTACAACATCAAATCAGCTCACAATAGAAAAAAACAAGCCATGCCCACGGTTTTCTCTAGGAACTATGTCATAATACATAAATAAATAAATAAATAAATAAATAAATAAATAAATAAATAAATAAATAAATGGTCGCAGTTTCGGGTTTATGCAGACTTTAATATCCCTACTGCCAAATTAGACTTCAAGGAGTCACAAAACATTAGTCAATTCCTACTTAAACTGCAACTCCGCCCCATTGCAGCTCGACATCCTTCAGGTTCACTGGGTTGAGGCCCCTGTTAGTGTGGACAATAAGATTTGAACTAAATGCATGTTGACATACTTAGCACACCGTAGTGTGGTCTTCCAAGAGATCATTAAGATAATTACGAGAGGAAAACTAAATAGCCCTCTTTCCCCTCTCTCTCTCCCCAAGTTCCACTAGTGTGCCGTGATTTAAGTCTAGACATCTGCAAGTTCATTTCCTGCAAAGTTCTGGGTATTTACAACTTCTCAGGTGCTTCAGAGTCTCGACTCGGTCTGAGCTGAATGGAGTGAGCGGGTTTGTGGATGATTGACAGATCTGAGGATTGGAACAGAAGGCTTGATTAGGGACAGGGTGAAGGTCACTTGCTTCAGTGTTTCACCTCTTTTCCTGGTAAACTTTTCCCCCTGTGTTGTTCATGATTACAGTAAAACTTACAGTAGAACATGGGATGTTGGCTATTTTGGACTACCTCAATACTGACTGCATTAAAGCAATTAATGACTTCATTAAGCATGTACACATTGACATCACCTACAGAAGTTATAAGCCCTGCTTTGAATTTTTTTCTTTTTTAAATATTTTCCAGATGATATTTAACAGAGCAAGAAAATTTTCACAGTATGTCTGATCATATTTTTTCTTATGGAGAAAGTCTTATTTGTTTTATTTCGGCTAGAATAAAAAACATTTTAAGGACAAAATTATTGGCCCCTTTAAGCTGCCCCTTTAATTACCCTAACCTGCCTAGTTAACTTAATTAACCTAGTTAAGCCTTTAAATGTCACTTTAAGCTGTATAGAAGTGTCTTGAAAACTATCTAGTAAAATATAATTTACTGTCATCATGGCAAAGATCAAATAAATCAGTTATTAGAGATGAGTTATTAAAACTATTATGACTAGAAATGTGCTGATAAAATTTTCTCTGCGTTAAACAGAAATTGGGGGAAAAAATAAACAGGGCGTCTAATAATTCAGGGGGCTAATAATTCTGACTTCAACTGTATATGCTATAAATCTAATAACTTTAACATTTAAAAGCTACAAGTTAATTATTTAAAGTCATTAGTTACTAATAAAGTTATGGTAACCTTCTGAATTGGATTGTAATGCAATTATGTGCACCTTTTGTAAATCTGCTATTGGGAAAAGTGCTATACAAATAATCTTGAATTGAACTATATCAAATTAGCAGCATTACTTTATTTCCCCTACATTGCTAAAATGAATGGTGATGCAAACAATTTCACCAGGATTTTGCATATAACTGCTAAACAAACCTAATTTTAATCATTAGCACTTCAGAAAACTGCCTAACAGCCACTGAAAACACCCTAGAAATAACACCCTAGCAACTGCATATAAACACTCGAGTAACCACCAACCAACCGAGCAATAGCAGCAACCGGGCAATCCACATAGCAACCGACTAGCAAAAACAGCCAAGTTTTGGCATTGCCATCTTTTTCTTGAGAAATATGAGGTTGATGGAGTTTAAATATTACCATTTCAGAGAGCATTTAAACAGTCTTCTCAGCTGACTGGGATTAAACTCACTCACTACACAACACATGACTGTGCACAACTGCATCAGCCTGGACTTATGCTGGGTATTATATAGAGTTAAGTTGATGATCTAAAAAGTTCATGCAGTTCATTTAAACAGGTTGCTAGTCAAATAAATTATTCCATTTCTGTGAGTTTCTGTCTGGTGTTATAGCAAAACAGTTTAATTGACTGGCTTTAAACAGTTACACTGTTAAAAATTAAGATTGTTTAATAATATCAACTGTTTGATGAAGAGCCTTTAATAGCCATAGTAACTTTTCATTTCACAAATAATACTTTCTAAAATGTTCTTTAGGATTATGAAAATATGTTTCAAACAATGAAAAACAACTGGAGATTTTTTGAGGAAACAAAAAAGATTCTACAACAACCAAAAAGTGTTCTTTTTAGCTCTTTTCTAGCACCTTTTTTACAGGAGTGAATATGAATCTTCACGTTTTGCAGTTTTGTAATAATAAAATACTGACTCTATTAATAACTGACTTAGATTGTCAATTGGTAAGCTATACTTTTACAAGTATCTTTTTAACTCATTTAAGCCCATTAAAGGCATAGTTGCCAAAGTTCATAGTTGCAATTTTCCTTTTATAAGTAATTTTCTACATGTCATCCATGTTTCATTTCTGAATGACATGCAAGCAAACAACCAAATAAAAGATTTCAAGAAAGAAAAAAAGGAATTGATTTACTTCCTGTCATATGAGGCCTTCAACTTCCTAACCCTAATTTCAGGATGCAAACCCTCCCAAATAAAGTCAATTTTCATGTTACAATTTTTTTTTCTCCTTCACAAATTATATATCAACATAATCATGAAGGTCTCTAGATTCATCCAAACAAAACAAATCTTTCAAGACATCTATAGTTTTTTGTATACTTTGTCAAAAGTTCAAGCAGTAACTATAGTTGCCGGTTGGCAAATACCTTGTAAATATATAAATCATAGGGAATTAGGGATTAATGTATTAATACGTTAATAAACCAAGAATACTGAATTTGTTTAATGTTTTTTGCTTTCATAATACCCCATCTAAATATAACTTAACTCTATAACTGATATCTTTTCTTTAAAATAGACTTTTAGATACACAATTTGATTCACAGCAAAATCCTCAGAGAAAAATTCACTTCTACCACTGGGAAATAACACTTAAAATATCAATGGAGCAGAGTTAAAGTGCTGATTGAACAGAGAATAATGAACTCCTGCTGTTAAAAAGCTGAATCACTGAAGAAACCACAAAACTACAACTGAATTCAGTCACAACCTTAGGTCCTGCGGTCCACAAAAACATGGGTATTGTCTAAATTGCAGCTTTTTTCTATACAAAAATAAATGCAGAATCAGGTCACTGAAACCCAAATTTTTGAAAACACTTGTCAGGGTGAAGATTTTCAAAGCACTGGGGTCTGTTTTTTAGAAAAAACTTTTTCGTTTACAAAAAATACCTGTGTACATGGCCTTAGGAATTCTACTGAAAACTCAAATCTCAGCTCATCGTTATCATTAAACAACTCCACAGACAGAATAAGCAGCTTCACTTATTACTAACCTGTTTAACTATTTCCATCAGATGTCTACAAAAGTAAGATTCACTGAAAATACTTTATGAATATGAATTGATCTGTTGAAAGCAGTTTTGAGTTAGAATGCTAAATGTTCTCCTCCTATTCAAATTTTACATTGAAGGGTTCTTACAACATATTTGCCCACCGGCAGCTATAGTTGCCGCATATTCAAAAACAATTTTCTTGACAAAAAAAAAAAAAAATTAAAAACCTGGAGAAAATAAAATGCAAATGTTTATATAGGACACTATTAACAAGACTACATACATGAAACCATTTTAAAAACTGGGCACAAATGGGTTAACACTGGAAGATAAGAAGTTTCAGGGTGTTAATCGAACCATTAATACTATTAATGATTAAGATCTTACAAAACCAATTCATGGTGCAAAACATTAACATGCTCTACACAAACTGGCACGAAAACTGGTTAAAAAGTCAACCGAACCTGAAATAGGAAGAAAAACTCTCAGAGATTGATGATGGTGAGAAAAAGTTGAGTTTTGAGAAAAGTTAATGATCTCGTCTATGACTCTACACATTCTGCAGACACACAAACTGACCTGTTATATCACAAAGAGTATTTAATCCCTATTAGAATATATTGTAACAATATTTACAAAGTTCAATGAGAAATATGACCATAGCATTTTAATGTAGCAAAGAAAACAAACACTAAACTAACCTCATAAGGCAAACCCTCCAAGGAGAACACAAAATCTTAAAAAATACAAAAAACCACTTCATTGAAAAATAGGGCTGTTAATCGAAAAATTAATCGAAATCGAATCACAATCACGATTTGAAACATTGCGATTAACTAAAAATCGCAAGAGGCTGCAATATAAAATATATATAATTTAATTTCCTCCACTCAGAGCAAATGCGTGACTGCCGTCTGTGTGAGACAGTCCTACTAGCCAACTGAGCGGGCACACTTTCGTTCTGCCCAATCAAAATTGCGCAACCAAACTATACGGAACGCCCACAATAAAAAACAAACAAACAGAAAAGTGTGAACGAGTGGCATCATGGTGTCTGCCGCTTCATTAATTAGCATTAATACATTAAGTAATATCAAAGAAAAACAGCATGTTGATAATATGGGAATATTTTGGTTTCAAAGGCACAGACACTTAACAAAAACAGGTAATTTGTAAGAGCTGTCGCAGAATTGTTGCCACATCACCAGGAAATACAATGACCAGCACCTGAAAAAGCACCACAGGTGGCTATATGAGGAGTGTCTTGCTAAAAAGTCAACTAAAAAGTACTGCCAATGACACTCAATCTAGTAGCGAGCAATAGCAAAAGTACAACTTCAGAGTTGTTTGCGACTGTTACGCCAAATGAAAATACATCACGAAGACACCAGGAGATAACTAATGCCATGACACATTACCTCGCTAAAAATATGTCGCCTTTTAATGCAGTGACCAAAGAGGGATTAAAAAAAGATCAAATAAAACCTCATCCGAATGCTGGATATGAGATATACACCTCTACCACAGCTGTACGTTGAATATCTTGATATTTTGTGTAGTGATAATCTTTTTGTTTTTAGACAATATAAGCAACAGAAAGGCTCTTGGCTGTATTTTTATAATTATTAGTGTTTGTTTTTATAATAAGCTACACTATCTCCCTAATTTGAGTTGAACTTCTTTACAAAATGGTGAGGTAATTTTATTTGTGCTTACTGTATGCTTTAGAGAAAAATGTGTGCTTAATTTCTGAATATTTAAAAACAAATTTGAATAAATGTTGGAGTAAGTTAATTTGTCCTCAGTTCCTTTTTTAACTAACACTTACTGCATTTTAGCTGCAAGAATACAGATTATTGAGCTAAAGCTTAACCACAAAATAACAAAATTAAAAATAATTAAAAAAAAAACGCAAATCAAACTGAAATCACAATATGTAAAAAACAAACAAACAAACAAAAAGTAAAAATCACAAATTAGATATTTTCCCCAAATCGCTCAGCCCAATTGAAAAATGTGTTATACACAGACATCACCTTTTTGGAATTGGCACTATTTACTGTATAACTCCAGGCTAACTATTTTTATATACTGTCCACCCTCTACACAACACCTTTTTTGACTATAACGTAATAATATGCACCTTTTGTAAAGCTGCTTTGGAACAATAACTATTGTGAAAAGCACTATACAAATAAACTTGAATCGAAAACCCTCCAAAAAGAGCTAATGTGTAACGTATAATGTCAGAGTTGTGAAATGTTCTGCCACAGTTTTTTTTTTTTTTTTAACCACAAATGTTTTCAAATGGATAAACAGTTCATGGTTTGCAGTCACGAGAGAGCTGAGAGCCAGTTGGACCAGGCTGGCTTTTGGACCGCTTCAGGCCCACCCAGAAAATCCAGCTCAGCAGAATGCTGGCTCAAACCCACCTCCTCTCTCCCTCAAACAATACCAAGCTGCAAAACCCTGAAAGTGCGGCACAGCTCAGCTACTTCTGACTTACGATATTGCTGTATTTCTCAGAGAGGTCACACCAGTGCAATAATCTCAATTACCCTCAATGTGAACCTAATTATGATTCATTGCTATAGCACTGTAGCCATCAGTTCACACCAATGAGTCCACAGAAACAGAGAGAGAGTGAGAGAGAAATGACAGCTGGGGAAGACAGAGCACAACAGTAAGCTTCTGGAAGTAAAAGCTGCATTTATTTTCTCCAAGGAGAAACTGATTTTGTAACTGAACAGAGTTTTGTAGTTGTTTATCAATTGTATAAGCTTTTGCTTAAGCTATGTGTGCGTTAATTTATTTATTTAAAAAGCAAACACAGGCTCAATTTTGAAAATGTACCTCTATATACATTTCTGGAGACTGTCAAATACGTTCCAGGAGCTATGTTTTTTTTTTTTGCAGTTTTAGTTTTTGCGAATCCATGAGAGGCCCCTGTGTATGCCTTTTGAGACCTTAAATTTATCTTGCGAGTGCCATTCGCGCCTGCTCTTTTCTTATAAATCCACAAGAGGCCGCTGTTGACTGACTATTTGACTGACAGATCGACTGACCCACCCTCCCCCTTCCCTAAACCCAACCAATAGCATTTTAAAAAGCACAGATTGAACCGCCCACCCACTTGCGTTCAAAAGGAACAGCGTCATACCGCCCCCTAGTGTTCATTTAAAAAATGAAATGCAACCATACATACTTCTGGCTACATAATTTATGATCTCCAGAAATGTATAGGGCTAGGATTTCAGAATGAGCCTATGTTGTAAAAAAACCTTACTTGCATAAAATACTTCACATAAAATTCCACTAATCAAGGCACCCCATAAAAGAACTCAATTCTATTTTTGTACCCCTTCCCCTTGGCCATTTAAACTGAGTGTTGAGGGAAGGGCTTCAAAATTTACTTCTAAGAAATGGGACAGCACTACAACACCTGCACATGACATCGCGATCTTTTGCTTCATATGAGATCGACGATGGCGATTGCTGTAGTTATTCCATTTGCATTATTTTTTGGTATTTATCTTCAGGAAATCACTGAAGGCATATATCATGTTATCATAACCATATAATGTGGCAATAAGATCGTAACTGTACTGTGCATATACCGTGTGCAGCCATGCTGCTGTTGTAGCTGGTGTATTCTGGGAAATTTTCTTACCCCTTGGTTTCGATTGTGGTCCTTAAAATAGCAGTGTGAAGGGGCATCTACTCCTTCCCCTTATGCCCTATGCCTTCAAGCTAAAGAGAATTGGGACACCCCTACCCCTTCACGTGAACGTGCAAAATGAGGGGTAGGGGTAAGGGGAAAGGGTAGAATTGGGATTGGGCCTTAGTTTGTAATATGAATGTTATTGTTCTGCTAAATTGTCATATGACATTGCTCAAAACCAGAGATGCCCAAACTAGGGCTTGTGGGCCAAAGTTGGCCCATAGTAAACTTTGATTTGGCCCGCCTTCACATAGGAGAAGAGAGGGAGAATGATGGGGATGGTTTAGAGATTGTCATTTCAAATTTAAAAAACTAACTAAAAATAAATGTTTCAATTTAAATGGTGTCAATAATCAGATTTAGTTTAAAATGTGCATACGGTCACCTGAGGGATAGAGGACTTTAGTCAAGTAGAATCTGCCTTTATTTGCTCACCAGTGTATTCAGCGTTAAACTCCACTGAATAAAATGTGCTCCACTGTATGAAACTCCACTTATAAATGTGATTTATGTTTTTATTGCATTAGTTATATTGGCGACTTTAATGTCAAATAGTTTGTTATATTTATCTTCGTCCATTACCAAACAGATTGTAAATTGTCTGTTTATGCAGTTGCATCTTTTGCATACAATGGTGTGATGAATCGAGCTGAAACAGACAAAAGAATCAAAATATGTTAAGATTAATGTAGATATTGATCATTTATTTATTGGAAACTATTTTTCCCATAAAATTAAAAAAAAACTGATATTGTGAGGGAATAAAGCAGATATGCTTTTCCTTACACCAGTTGGAAAGATAAGAGAGTTTTGAGGTCAAATTGAGAAAACAATGCATATAGTTTTCTGAAAAAATAAGCTACTAAGATGATTTTTTTCCTGTGGCTTGTTGTGAATGACTTTATTTGTTAATCTTTTCAATCTTGAATTACACTAAAGAACCATAATCAGAAATGACTCTGTAATCTATTCAGCTGGGAAGGGATATCCATCCGCTGTAAATTCCTTCCTGCCATCCCTTGTTAATTGTTATCAATCCAGCCTACACTTATCAGGACTAATGAGCAGAGGCCCCGAAACTTCCCGCCCAAAAACCCTCACGCGCACACAGAGAGAGAGAGAGAGAGAGAGAGAGAGAGAGAGAGAGAGAGAGAGAGAGAGAGAGAAAGAGCATACTATACTGTCTGAGTATTCAACAGTAACCACAGCAACTCTGCTGGAGTCAGAGACACTGTGTATCCAGATCTCTTTTTTTACTCTAATGGCCCTAAACCCCTTACAGGCTAACAGATGCCATGCTCTGCCAAGAGTACTTCACTAACAGACACATGGCTCTGCCAATTTTCCAATGAAATGTACATCACATCTTTTAATAACGTGCACCTTGATACAAAATACTGGTATATTGGTATTGGACAGGGGTGTTGCTAGAAATAAAGCTCTCATGGCCACAGGCTCCCCTTTACTCTTATCATCTTTCTTTTTTTCTTTCTTTCTTTTCTCTTTGTTTTGAGGGAACCTTTGGTATTTCTATTTGATGTGTTCATTATGATCTGCTTGTAATCAGGGAGCACACATAATAATAAAAAATAATAATAATACTTTGAAATTAATCCTAAAATGTAACTGAACCTGACTGGTGTATAAATATTAGTTTCATAAAACAAAATGTTTATTTTTGTTGGTGTCATGTCCATGTACAGGAGCCAGTAACCTTTAGTCAAAATACAATCAATTCAATCGTATTCATTCATTCATTCATTCATTCATTCATTCATTCATTCATTCATTCATTCATTCATTCATTCATTTTTCATCAGCTTAGTCCCTTATTTATCAGGGGTTGTCACAGCGGAATGAACCACCAACTTCTTAACTTTATGCAACAGATGCCCTTCCAGCTGCAACCCAGTACTGGGAAACACCCATACACTTTCACATTCAGACACACTCATGCACTATGATCAGTTTAGTTTATTCAATTCACCTAGAGCGCATGTCTTTGGACTGTGGGGGAAACTGGAGCACTTGGAGGAAATGCATGTGAACAGCGAGAACATGCAAACTCCACACAGAAATGCCAACAGACCCTGCCGAGGCTCGAACCAGCGATATTCTTGCTGTGAGGCAACAGAGCTAACCACTGAGCAACCGTGCCACCCAATACAATCTTATTATTAAAGAAATTTAGTTTCATCCAGTGGCTGAAGAATAAATACAAAACTGTTAGTATACATCTCGAAGTAGTCCCCAGCTAGGTAACATTACTTAGCGTAATATTATTGCGCCTGCTGCAGCCATGGTACAGCAGCAAAGTTCCTTGATCATTGTACCTGAATGAGAGTAAAGTTCCTAGCTATATTGGCCTAGAAATTAGCAACCTTTCATTTTTGTCAGTCTTAGAACACAATGTAACTAGAAGAGTCAAGCTTTAAATTAGAAAATTATCAAAACATTTTGAGCGAGATGCTAATAATCAAATCCAATTCAATGATTCTAAGCTAAGCTAAAAATGGTCCTGCCAGACCTGAAAATTGGCTGGGAAAGCCATATCTTATGACCTACATCCCTTCATTGTAAGACAAATCATCTATAGGGCATTCAATATGAACACAACTCTGCATAGAAGTGCAGAGTCTAACGCCTAATGAAACTATTGTCAAAAAGCACCAGAAAATGAATAAATGAGGTAAAGGCCACAAATTTCCAGAGAGCTGCAGACCTTGCTGACAGCATCTGTTGTAAATGTTCATGTGTCTACAATCAGAGGAAACAGAACAGATATGACATATACTGTACGGGAGGGTTGCTCTGCTCTGCTGGGAGCCTCTGCTCTCAAAAACGAACAAAGCTGCCAACTTTGTCAGTGAGCATTTGGACATGAGGCCTTCTGGAAGTCCATTCTTCGGGCAGATGAGTCTAAAATATATTTATGCGGTCATAATCAAAACCGGCATGCTTGGAGAAAAGCCAACATGGAATTCTAAGAAAAGTAAATCCCGCCAACAGTAAAGCCTGGTGTTGAAACTATATGTCTGGGGAAGCTTTTCTGGATGACTTCATATTATCCAAGGGGATTCTAATTCTCAGGCCCATCAATAAATTATTGATGCGAATCTCCATCCATCAGTCAGGGAACTGAAGCTGGGCCAAGAATTGGTGATGCAACTTAAAAGTAAGAAGATTCAAACATTGGATTGGTGATTTTTTTGCATGGCAGATGTTCATTCAACATCTCACAACTGGCGTAGTTCCTCAAGAATGGTTCTTTAAGTCAGCAAAAAAAACCAAAGCTGATGTGAGAGATTGGTCAGGGGTTACAGAAAATGCTGTATTAATGGGTGCTGTTAAATAAATAGCTAAAAGTCGTGTCACTTTAGGAAAACAAATAATAATTTGACTTCTAGTTAATCATTTGGTATAAGAAGTGGCTTATATGAAAGGCAAAGGCCTCTAGATTACGCTTCTTTTACCTAAAAAATATGATCATGGCTTGACTTTTAATTATTTATTTAGGACAGTAAGGTCTGACTTTAGTTAGATGAAAGTCTTGTCATTTAACAGAAATAATGTACAGTATAGAATATAAAGTCATGCTGCAGTGGAAAAATAATTAATATTGTGTATGACTCCCATGAGCGTGGACAACTGTATCCATACATCTCTGCAATGACTCAAAAAACTTATTAATAAAGTCTTCTGGAATGGCAAAGAAAGCATTCTTGCAGGACTCCCAGAGTTCATCAAGATTCTTTGGAGTCATCTTCAGTGCCTCCTCCATCTTACCCCAGACATGCTCAGTAATGTTCATCATGGGTGACTGGGCTGGCCAATCCTGGAGCACCTTGACCTTCTTTGCTTTCAAGAAGTTTGATGTGGAGGCTGAAGTATGAGAAGGAGCGCTATCCTGCTGAAGAATTTGCCCTCTCCTGTGGTTTGTAATGTAATGAGCAGCACAAATGTCAGGCTGTTATTGTTGACATCCACTCTGTAGATCTCTCACATGCCCCAATACTGAATGGAACCCCAAACCATGACTTTTTCTTTACCAAACCTGATTGATTTCTGTGAGACTCCTGGGTCCATGCAGGTTCCAATAGGTCGTCTGCAGTATTTGGGATGATTGGGATGCAGTTCAACAGACAATTCATTGGAAAAATCTACCTTCTGCCACTTTTCCAAATGATCAACCAGGAGTCAAGTTATTATTAGTTGCTCTTACAACTGGAATTGACGATAAGACTTTTGTCAGGTAGTGTACATACTTTCCAGATTTTGTGAGATAAACCACTTTGTCGAATAAATAATGACAATACATAATTTTGTGCATCATTTGGAAAATCTGCTTTACTAAGTGGGGAATGGAAGTACAATTGATGGTGTCATTTCTGAATACTACAAATATGTAATATTGCTGTTTAGTAAAAAAAAGTTTCATTGATTCACCATCGTAATTTCACCTTATAGTAATACCATAGTAATAATGTTTTTCCAACAAGTATTATTGTAGTAGAGTGCAAATTCAGTGATTCAGTTGTATGGTATTGCCTGTCACTGTCATTGCCTGTTTGGGGTAAGAAATTGATTGCTATCTTTTAAAAAGTTAAATTAATGCTTTTATTCAGCAGCGACATATTAAAATTGATAAAAGTGGCTTTAAAGTTATACTCTGCACACTGTAAATAAAGCTGGCTTCCACACAATCGATTTGTGTTGAGACAACATGAAGGAATTAAGTTAATTTATTCGGTTTTACATGTTTATGTGGATTGAACAAAATTATTAATTTGTCCTCCCAAAGAAAACTCTATTTTTTGAAGAATTATGTTGTTTCAACTCAAGTTAAGTTTCATAAACTAATTTAGAGAGGGGCACGGGATATGATTGATCGCAGCTGGTCTCTCATCTGTAATAATTTGTAAGCTAATCAGATCATTCCAAACTCACTATAAATAGCTGGACTAGCATTACACCCTCATCATCGTTTTTTGAAGAATCCCCCCATCCACCCTATCTCCTCCTTTACCAGGGGGAGCTCTCGAGAACTTCCTGATCTCACATGCTCATTGACCAGGTGGAAGCCCTAGGCTCAATTATCTCAGAGCTCAGGGATCTCTCCCGGGACAGCATGCCAAACCTGCTATCAGCAATGACATTTTTTGAGTGTAGTTTATCTTAAAAATAAAATCTTTTAATTAGGTGTGGCGTTTACTCCTGCCCGTGATTATTACTTTCAATTGATCTTGTTTGTCTTTTTCTCTTTTCAGTTTTCTAATGGTTGATTTGGTGACGTCAGGTTTTTAAAACGGACAGAAGTGGACTTCTTGCTCTCGCTCATTTCTCCACGCTACCACAGTTTCTGACGGCTTTATTGTTGTGCTCTCCTTTATACTTTTCTTTTGATATTTGTTTGGAGTGGGGAGTCCCAACCTGCTTTAGGTTTGTTTGGTCATTTATAATGTTGTTAGGCTCCCCATCTCTTGTCATTTTGGATTGTTTTGCTGATTATGTTATCATAATAAATAATTTCGTTTGGAGCACTTTGGCCATTGCTTATGTTACATTGTCTTAGGATCACGAGTCGTATTTAAGTATGGACCGTAACATAATTGGCACCCCAGATGGGACCCGAATATCCATAACATGAATGAATAAAATTTCAAAATCATTTAAATGTTATTTTAGACTGTAGAAATATTTCACAATATTAGAGTTTTTATTAAATTTTGTTCAAATAAATCCATGTTTGGGTGAGTATAAGAAGTCTCTATAGAGTGTCCAACACATGTGAACAAACACAAACATTCTCTGAATGCTTACCTTCTGGTTGAGTCCCCTCTTCCTGATCATTCGTGAATTCCCTGAACCAGACTCCAACAGAAGAAAGAAACAGACCAAAAGAACCGGCACAAACCCAGTCCACATCTGACAGCCCTGCATGATTCTGCTCATTCAGCCTGACTGTCCTTTTTCTTTCTCAATAATCCTTAAACTTTTACAGTTGGTCCTCCTGTTCAAAAATGTCCTCTTCTTGCTTGTTGAATGAGTTTATAAGTTGTGGCTTCCTGTCCAAATTCTCTGTCCTGTTAAATTCCAATCCAGGAGAGATTCTAGTAGCATAAAGAGTGAGTGAGAAACAGAGTGAGAGAAGGAAAAGAAAGAAGAAGAGACAGCTGTCTGTGCATGGGTTATTACTGAGGAGAGGGTTAAATGTGTCTACTGACACGAAAAGCACATGGTTACTCTGAGAGAGGGAGGGAGGGAATGAGAAAGAGGGAGGGAGTGAAGAGGACGAAAGTTGAGAGAATGAGATTTTCTTACACTTTTCCTTTTAGCTGGGCATCTTTATCAAGTCATTTCATGGCCTGCTGCACACTTGCATGTCTTCATTTGGAATTTCATCTGTGAAGTTTCTGTCAAAGCAAAAGGTCAAGAGAAAATATAATATTTCACGTGTCTGCTTTTGTTTTGAGGAAGTTATTCCTTGAACCATCACACTGAGGTTTCTTTGGGACTGTATTTGTGCTCATTTCCATAGGATGAAACAGACTGGGCGAAGAAGCAGACAGAATGAAAGCATGTGGTGAATTCTAAGGAAGGGGCCACTCGTCTTTGAAAATTCACGTTCCCTCCAAAAGTAGGACATCCCGCCTCCAGCCCCACACTCTCTGTACCCTTCTGTACCCCTGCTGCAGGAGCTGAAAAAAAAAAAAAGACAAGGAATGCCAAGTCCATTCTAACCTTTAACACCACTTATTTTACTTGAAGCGGATACCAGGGTAATAGGTATAAATATGTTAAGACAACAAAAGGCTTTCTAAACTTCACACAATGTACATTATTTCAAATCAGACAATATGTCCATGTCCTTCATACACAAATGTATATATTTGTAGTGGAAGTTTATGTGGGAATTTACATTTGAAGGTTTAACGGCAGAAATGTTTTTCACATTTATTTGTTAAAGTTAGCTTTTTTTTATTAAAGATATGCTTTTTTCACTAGGGTTAACGTTAAAAGTCTCAGTATTAAAATCAGAGATTAAAGTGGTCTAAATGCAAACAAATAATAAAATCCTTGCATGTGGTCAGAATTTAACATGGATGTTGCTTTTGCATGTTGGAGGCAATTGTGAGTTTTCTTTCGGACAGGTCATTTTAAAAAAATTCATTTTGTTTTATTAATATTATCAAATATTTAACTCAAGTAGCACCTTTAAAAATTACACTAATATACAGATAGACATACATATAGACAGACAGGCATGCAGACAGACAGGCATACATCCATATAGACGGACAGACAGACAGCAAGGCACACATATAGACAAAGGACAAACAGACAGACAGACATCCAAACAGACAGACAAACAGGCTTACATACAGACAGACAGACAAGTCTACATAGACAGACAGACAGGCTTACATACAGACAGACGGACAGACAGCATACATAGACAAATGGGCAGGCAGGCAGACAGACAGACAGAGACTTACACAGACAGGAAGACATGCACACATACAGCCATGCATACATACAAACATACAGGCAGGCAGGCAGTCACACAGACAAACAGATAGACATACAGACAGACGGGAATACTTAGACAAACATACATAGACAAAAAACAGGCTAACAGACAGACATACATACACAAACAGACAGACAGAAAAGACATACATAGAAAAACAGACAGACATAGACAAACAGACAGGCATACATAGACAGACAGACAGACAGACAAACAAACAGGCTGATAGACATACAGGCATACATAGACAAACAGACAGACAGAAAAGACATACATAGACAAACAGACAGGCATACATAGACAAACAGACAGACATACACCCATGCATACAGACATACATACAGACAGACAGGCAGGCATACTTAGACAAGCAGGCAGACAGACAGACATATACAAACAGACAGACAGGCATACAGGCATACATAGACAAACAGACAGGCATACACAGACAGACAGACAGACAGACAGACATAGACAGACAGACAGACATACACAGACAAACAGGCAAGCATACAGACAGACAGACAGATTTTCTATTCACAATTATTTGCTGTAGTATTTTTGACAGTGGACTTCTAAATGAATGAATAACAAATGTAGGAAAGAATGAAACATGTCTAAAGTGACTCCAGCGGATGCACATGCGTCATCTGAAGCACAGCAGCTCGGATTCCTTTCATCTGTGATTTTTATTCAGATCTCTGATACAATCAGTCCCAAACCTGCTCAATCAGATCAAGAACACACTGTCACAATATAAAACTCTTTTTCTAATGATCACATACTATAAATCCAAACTGCCTTACAACTCCAAAGCATCTGTTGAGTAAACACAAACCACGCCACCGTAAAATTCAATCTGATGTGTGAAAAACCTTCACACCGTAATGCTGCTCATCCTGAAAATAGCCAGTGTTCCTGGGGTTGTTGCCTTTTATTATCTGTACGGCATGATTGGTGCATTGTGGAAATAAGCTTTCGTGATTTATGTGAAGATAAAAGCAAATAGGGGTTCGACCTCACTGGGCTCCAGAAAGAAAGAAGATAAATCTGCAAGAAAAGAATGCTATGATGTCCTTTCTCTCTCTTTTTATGTCTATTGCTTTGAAACAAATACAATTCTTGCATGTAGGTGCATGTAAGTGATATGGGCTTGACTGTGTGTGTTTTTAGGCACATGTAGATATGGTGGGTGTGATTATACAACTAAATATTATCCCAAAAATCTCTAATTTGCTTTGGATATTGTTTTAAAGCCGTGTCTTTGGAGGTGTACCACATATATTGTCTTCATTGGTTGATGATGATCAATATCTACTTCCCTCAAACACTGCGGTTGTATTTCAGGGCTGTAAAAAAAAAAAGTTTGCTTCGTGTTGTTAGCATGTCAATAAAATGAACGTCTTTGTGTTCTGTGCTACAAAAACAAAAAGATGAAGTGCTGTTTATATCATTTTGCAAAAGCTTGATAAAAACAGATATTGAAAAACACAGAAATTTGGCCTAAAAATCACTATTAAGAAATAGTTCACAAGTACAGTTTGATGCATGTTACAGTTAGCATAATTGTGCTGTTTAATGTCTGTGAGATATTGTGCATTTCACAGGTATATTATTCATCAGTAAGTGTTATAAGGTCATGAAAATATTTCCACTTGCTGCCAGGACTGAAGCTTTCTGCATTTGAGTTTCTGCTAAAATTGATCAACTTATTTTGTAATTAATATGGTGCTAAATTAATAATGCAGTAGGTATAATGGAGTTGCTACTATTTAACCACTTTTGATAATTGGACTGAAAAATGTTTTATAAAAAAGTGAAATGAAATAGTAAAACTGCATAGTACATTTATGCATTATTTCATCATATTTTCGGCCTAGTCCATTTATTTGTCAGTGGTTGCTGCAGTGGAATGAACCGCCAACTTATCCAGCATGTTTTACGCAGAGGATGCCGTTCCAACCGCAACCCAGCACTGGGAGTACATTTAGTGTTATGAAAACATAAACAAAAATATAACTTTCAAGTCTAATACGCTGTAAAAAATGCAATTAGCCCCCCCCCCCCAAAAAAAATCAAGAATTGTGTTTCAGCTCATTTTAAATAAGTTTCAACAGCAAATTTATTTTGAGTGTAGTTCTTCCAAAAATGAACATTTTCTCATCATTTACTCACACTCAGGTGCACTGTTGACTCAACTTAAGTTTTAAGACAACCAGCTTCAGGACATTTTTGCTACAAACATGCTATATAAGTTGGCGGTTCATTCCGCTGTGGCGACCCCTGATTAATAAAGGGACTAAGCTGAAAATGAATGAATGAATAAATAATAATAACCTTGCATGGGTGTAGAAGCCCTCTAGAAGTAGAAAATAGCATAATAGGTACACTTTAAAATAATAATTATAATATTTTTACAGTAGTAAAACTAAATAAATAAATAAAATATTTTCAATAATCTGAAGAATCTTCTTCCACTATAAAAACCTTTGACGGAATGAAAAGTTGGATTTTCAAGACTGTATGAATGAACCCCTTCACAGCTGTTCCTGTCTGTCATGTTTAGGGCAGGCTTTCCCATTTGACCCAATTATAGGCCCACCCAACAACCAGGAAGGCCAGAGACAGGAGAGAGTTAAGGAGAAGAGCTACACCTCTTGGGCTTCATCCAGTATAATCCTTCCAGCGTTCCAGATTTTTCTTCTCCAACTTTGATTTTTCACTCCTTTGAAGTTCACTCTCTCTGTACGCAGTGTGTCTCCCTTTGTCTGGCCTCACTGTATTTTTTTCATTCATAATTCATATCCCACTGATGCTATCTTTCTGTTCAACTTCAAACACAGAAGGTTAAGTGACACGATTGGCCACACACTCTTAAAGGGTCAGTTTATCCAAAAATGAACATTCTGTGGTCATGTACTCCCCCTCAATGTTTCCCAGTACTGGGTTGCAGCTAGAAGGACATCCGCTGTTTAAAACATAAGCTAGATAAGTTGGCGATTCATTCCACTGTGGTGACCCCTGATGAATACAGGGACTAAGCTGAATGAAAATAAATGAAATACTGTTATCATTTTCTCACCATCTACTTGAATACAAAATATGATTCATTCATTTTCGGCGTAGTCCCTTTATTAATCATTCTGCCACAGCAGAATGAACCACCAACTTATCCAGCGGATACCTTTCCAGCTGCAACCCATCCCTGAGAAACACCCATACACTCATTCACTATGGACAATTTAGCTTACCCAATACACCTATACCACATGTTTGGAATTGATGGGGAAACCGGAGTACCCGGAGGATACCCACACGAACACTGGGAGAACATGCAAACTCCACACAGAAAAGCCAACTGACCCAGCCGAGGCTCGAACCAGTGACCTTCTTGCTGTGAGGCAACAGCACTACCCACTGCACCACCACGCCACCCACAAAATATGATATTTTTAATAATCTTGTAAACTGGTAGCCATTGTATATTTATTTCTACCATTGATGTCAAGGGTTACTGGTTTCAGACATTCTTCAAAATACCTTAATGTCACAGAAAGGCGACAAGACCAGAGCTGTGAGTATGAATAACAGTACTTGAGTTATGAACAGGAATGTAGCGAACAGGTATAGTCTTTATCTTGCGTAGGTGAGCAGTGGACCTATAATGGGATGGAATCGAGGACTGATGAGGAACACTGAACACGGAGGAAGCAGGGAAACACACAACCAGAAGCAGGAGGGAATCACACTAGGAAGGAGAAGAGACGCAGACACTGGAGATAAACAAGAAACAGACAGATAAGTATAACTAGTCAAATAAGGATTCACTGACCGTGAGGGTTTGTCCTTCTTTCATGCGACGAGGCTGGACACTGAGCGAGGGACGATGAGGGACTTTACGGAGCTGGAGTGATGAGTGGGAATGACGTGCAGGTGTGTGAGTGATTAGTAGGCAGGTGAGAGGGATCTTGATGATCGCGGTGACTATGCACCGGGTGCTTTAGGTGAATGTGAATGGGGAGAACTTGGCCTGGCTTTGACACTGAAGCTGCGGTCACACTGGACTTTTCTCCCCATAGACTTCCATTCATACGCACGCAAATGCGTCAGACCGGAAACGCAAGGTCATGCGTCAAGCTTGACTCGTCAATGCGAAATTGCATCACTTGACTGCGTGAAACTAATCGAGGATCAAAACATGACCTCTCTGGTCAGAAATTCAAAGCATGGACCAATCGCTCGCTGTTTTAAATGTCTAATCCAGTGTTTCCCAACCCTGTTCCTGGAGCCACACCAACAGTACATATTTTGGATGTCTCCCTTTTCTGACCCATTAACTTCAGGTGTTGGAGTCTCTTCTGATGTTATGATAAGTTGATTCAGGTGTGTTTGATTAGGATGAGGTTGAAAATGTGTACTGTTGGTGTGCCTTCAGGAACAGGGTTGGGAAACACTGGTCTAATCATCTTGTTTAATCCTGCCCCTTTTCGCAGCGCCGCACGACATGAACTTCGCAAGCTCAAACTCTTATTTAGTGTGCTGCAGAAAAAAGAAACCCATGAAGGTTTGTAACCACTTGGGGATGAGTAAATGGTGAGTTATTTTTCCATTTTTTGGGGTGAACTATTCTTTTAATTTACTCACCTTGAATTCAGGCCATCCAATATGTGAGTTTTTTCCTCAGAGAACATGAAATAACATTTAAAGCTGAAATGTGGTCCTTGATTTATGTAAAGCACTTTGAATTACCATTGTGTAAACCTGCCTTGGCTTGATAATTCATAAAATGAAATTATTTAACAGCACTTTGGAAAAAAAAAACACATAATACAAGCAAAACACTAGGCTCCAGAATATTTACAGAAATACACGTTCAAGCTAAATATTCTGCACAATCATATTCAGAAACATCTCCAATGTGAAAAATGACAGGATATACAATAAAATATGCTGAGAAAGTTTTGTTGTTAGATTTATATATGAAAATCACTTTTAGAGCAAAGATCAAGGTCCCATAATCCAAATAACAACAATCAAAAAATACAGGAACTGTTTAATAACAGATATTTTTTACACTGCAGGTTTCAAATTGTTATCTATCATGAGGTTTTTCTACCTTGAAACACAACCTCTCCTTTTTAGTGCAGTAATACAAAGCTGCATTTTCTTAGAGTATTGAAAGAGGCAATAAAATAGGCAATAGAACCCACACGCTTATGATACTATTGGGAAAAGCAGCCCGGGAGTGTCTGTGTTTGCCTGTCACCACTGAAAGGTTATGTTTGCTGAGTCTGTACATACTCTGTTTCTATTATTTCTTACTTTTTAAACAGCTTGTCACATCTATCCGGTTTACCCTCACTTTGAGTTTCAGAAACAGATTTACAAATTTGCTGTCATTTCTGTTGGGTCGTTTTTTTGTCTTTAATATTAGATTAGGTCTAATTCAGTTTTCAGTTCAAGACTTCATTGAATGTTGCCATAATGCATCACTCTGACCGGCTGTTTTTGAGGTTATTGGGGAGCCTGAACTACACCGAGGTCAAGTTTAAGAGGCCTGCCACGGTTTACGGCTGGAGAGACAGATCTGGGATCCGTTATTCCACTTTACCCCATCAACTGTTTCCAATTACATGACTTCAAAGGACTCATCGCCTCAACCGTGTTTAAAAGAAAGGATAGCTCAGGTCACAGGAAAACGGCAGGAGTTCTACTTTCTCTCATTATGGCATTATTCCTTATTCTCTTTGGGATTTGCTGATGCGATCAAGTCAAAAACTATATAGATCGACATGTTCGATTTATGCTAGAAATTATAACTCCTTTAACAGTATTGTCAGTAATAAAAAGATATATGATATAAAAATAAACAATATTGTCAACTAAAACTGAAATCATTCAAAGCTGAAATAAACAAACCAGGATCATTATTGATACATACCCCTGTATACATTTCTGGAGAGCGCGAAATACGTCCCAGGAGGTACTTTTTTTGTACTTTTTGTTTTCATGAATCCACTAGGGACCGCTGTGTATGCTTTTTGAGATCTCAAATTTCTCTTGCAAGTGCCATTTGTGCCTGCTGTTCTCACCTAAATCCACCAGAGATAACCCCAACTGTGCCCTTCCCTAAACCCAACCGTTAGTGTTTTCAAAAGCACAGATTGACAAACCCACCCCCTTCCCTAAAGCCAACTGACACTGTTTTTAAAAACAATCCAGAAAAAGAAAAGCCATGGTTTTTACCACAAGTTCAGATCTTACCATGTTCTCACCCTGGTATTTACTTCTTTATTTAATTTTTTGCCTGTGGTTTTTGTCTTACCTGCTTTCTGGAACCATTCTTTGCCAGACTTGAACCCTGTCGTTACGGTCAACTCCTCTCTGTGTCTCAAGTCCACCAACGTATGCGGTGAGCCACTGGGCAAACTGGTAACAGTAAAAAAGCTGTCCACACAGAGGTAAGCAGTCAGCTGGTAACCTGAAAAAAAAACCAGAAGCCATCGGCGGCATCAAACCACCTCATAGCATTTGCTTTAAAGAGGAAATGCAGCCATACGTACCTCTGGCTACATAATTTGTGCTCTCCAGAGATGTATACAGGGGTACGTTTTCACAATGAGCCTGTGTTACAAAGCACAAATATAAACAAGATAAGCTGATATAAAAAATAATACACTGTTAACAATTTCTGCAAATTAGACAGTATTTAACTGTAAAATTAACTGTATTTTAATGTAGGACATTTATAGGTTACATTATTTTAAAGTTGCATTGTGAAAATGACTATATTTTACAGTAGATATACATACATTCTGTAAATACATATACAGCAAGATAAATAGCGCTGTAAATGTAAACATAGTGGTCCCTCGCCATTACGCGGTTCACCTCTCGCAGTCTCACAGATTTTTTTTTGAGCCATTTGACTTGCTTTTTTTTTTACAGCGCATTGTGTTCTGCGTCCTGATTGGCTGTAGACTGTTGCCAACCAATCTCCTTTGTGTCGTGTCTCCTGTACAGTACACAGAATGCGTTCAGCTTGCCAAATTTACATAAATCTCTGAAGTGCTGTGCAGTATGTTTGCAAGTTTTCTCCCAAACAAAACCCACAATGTTGACAAAACATTCTGCACCGTCAAAGGATGTTTAAACGAGAGAAAATTGTTCAAATATTAATGCCTGTCTGAGAAAAGCGAGGGGGTTTATAGCCTTAAAACATCTAAAATAATTGTAAATAATAAAATAATTGTAAATAATAAAAATAAAGCTGACTACTTCGTGAATTTCATCTATAGCTGGCTATTTTTAGAACGTAACTCCCGTGATTAACAAGGGACCACTGTACAGCATTTCAGCAGTATTTGATTTACAGTAAGTTACTGGCGAGCTGCTGCCAGTAAGTTACAGTAGATTTTACAGGAAACTGTTCACAATTAAAAAAAGTTCATAACAAAATGACCAAAAACATAATTAAGGATCATTTAACGTTAATACATTCTATAACACTCTCCATTACACTGTAAAATGTCTATATTATGAAAGACAAAAGTATAGAATCAATATTGCTAATTACCTAAGGTTAAGATAATTAAAGGTTTAAAGTTAGGTTTATACTACCATTCCTAAAACTTAAAGGCAGTCCTGACCTAAACCAGACATATCAGCAGTGCTAATTCTTCCAAAGTTTATTTGTGTATTAACAGCATTCAAGAGACATGTTTGAGCCTTCTCTTGTGGACAACGGAAATGGTGATGGACATTTTTAAGTTCAATTCTTACCTTCCAGATGTAGTGGCATGTTTTTGTGCTTGCTGTCAATACTTATTTGTTAAAAATAACAATAAAATGGAACAAAAAACACACTAAAACATGATTAAGATTTTCATCTGTATGCCGCTGGAAGCTCTATTTGTCCAGATCGATGTTTGTTTTCTTAGATTCACAGCAACTAACAAGCATGCTGCATTTTATTTCTGTTATTTTAATTCTTCCAATTTGGAAAGTCATTTATCTGTGAGACAGACCAGCATGCAGAAAACACATCAAAGTGCAGATGCTGGGAACAGATTATTGCGAAGAGAGAAATATGCTTTGATATCTCGTAAAGATGCTTTGGCTTTGAACGGTTAACGTTTCATCCCACAGTGTAAACAGGAAAGATCTAGACACTACTATCAATTGTGTGGTTTTCTTCAGCAGGCTTTCAGGGTATGCTTTCAGAAACACATTCATCTCTTTTATAGATGCACGATCAAGCTCATTTAAAGGTGTTTGTGTAAAACAAAACGCACTTTTAAGTTATGCTGTCCTAAAAGTGTACTCATTAACTTTGTACTTATAGGCTTTGAGTGTTGTAAAAAATATAGGTAAAGTTTTCAAAAGCATAATAACTTGTACAATGTTTAAAAAAGACTAGTTTTCAGAAGTCATCCCAGAAGCGTTTCACCTTACTCGCCATTAGAGGGCGAGAATGTTTTCTGAAACAAGGGACGTGTATTTGACACTCAGACCTGTGGATGGGAGCGAAGTCCATCTTTCAAACTGAGATTTAAGTAGGATGGCCAGGTTTACCCCTATCAGAGAGTAATAAGTGATGGATATACAGTAGGTCAACATTTAAAGTGGATTAAAATCTTTCATCAAAGTTGTCCTTAAACCAAAATGAGCAGCCATTATTGTCTTTTGACAACTTTGATTTAACTTTTTTTTTTATCCACCTCAAAATGGATATATTGTATCCCTACTGTACATCTACTCAATTGTTTCTCCCGATGTAAACATACCATGTTGTGTTTAGGCTTTATGGTTTTCCAAAGGATTTATTGACGTCATTCCGTGGTTGAAGTTCAGTGATTATATGAGATGCGATGCTGTACTACACTGAAAGTGTTGCATGCAAAACTGTTGCAAACAATTTATTTGTGTCGAATTTAAACACACAATTTAAATTTAATAATGTTCAACTTAATTTGTTTGTTTAAATTTAACCCAAATAAATTGTTTACAACCACTTAACGTAAAAAAGATGAGTAAATCCAAGGAATTATCTTTGAATAATTTTTTTCAGTGTAATTCTTTCAACATACCTTTGGCTTCTAATTTTCCTTCCTGTTTTTCTTTTGTACACCACTTGTAACTGTTTTTAATTTCCGACTTCATCTCAAGTCCAGCCTTGGTCTTCAACTTGATCGATATGGAAATGTGATTGGGTGGTAATTTTGCTCAGTATCCTATGAAATGATTGGCTATTTTCTGTTGGCAGAGGAATTATAGGGGAGAGTGGGGGCAGTTGCAACACTTTTTGCATTTCCTTCAGTTTCTTAGGCACTGTTTTTTGTGGAAATTTTTTCAATTTAACAACATAAAAAAGGTGGACCAGGGAGTGCGGTCCCCCCGCCCACCGAATTGATTGACAGCTGCAGGTTTTAACATGTCCTGGTAGTCACATGTATAATCATATCAGCAAGAGAGAACGTGCGCAAAGCAACTGGGAATAAAATGTGTGTTCAATTCGTTAGGATCATCAATCATCATCAAATGTGATCAAGAGTAAATTTCACATGTTTAAAATGTTTTAAAACAGAGCATGTGTGTAATGAATTACAGCGATTTAGCTTAGCTTTACTTCATCAGCACAGCCGCGTCTCAGAACAATTATAAAAGCAGACGCTTCAATCCCGGTTTGTGGACGTTAAATCAGGTTTTGTACATTAACATAACAGATATGCATACAGCAGTGAAGATTAGCCTGTATCCTGTCACATTTGCGTGCAAAAAGAGTGCAAAGCTAAACGGGCGCTCTGTCTGTCTGTGTGTGTCTGCTGCGGTGTGTGTGCGCGCGTGAACTTTGTGTGAAACTGCCATGCAACTGCACAATAAATACTCATTGGTAAAGTTCTTACTGTAGTATTTCTCACAAACGCTACGTGAGATCTGCTTTCTTTAAGTCTGTCTGTTGTCTGACGCTGCCGAGGGAGGAGATTAAGGCACGCAGAAAGGCACGTAGAAACGGTGGGCGGGAGGACTAGCCTTAAAGAAGCAGTACACCAAAACCACCACCCAGTGAAAAAATGTAGAAATAGGAATTTAATAAAAAATCTGATGGGTGTTTTCAGCTGAAACTTTACACACACTTTCTGGAGATACAAAAGACTTATATTAAATCTGAAAAAAGGTCTAACCTAGGTGCCCTTTAACACTTGATAGATATACTTATCTGAGTCATATACCTATCTGAATAAATATTGATTTAAATCATATGAATGATAAATATTTCACAAAAACAGCTTAGACAGCATGAGAAATTTTCTGAACAATAAAAAATCCTCTTTTTTTTACCTCAAAATTAGTTTTATACTGAAGGAATTGTCACTTATCGCTGATTTCTTTCTGGTTGAAGGAGAATCTAACTGATAATATGTAGTATGCATATCATTACACTAGCTCATTCCTGAATGGAGGAATAAGTCTTGTTACAACTGCCCCATGTTGCAACCTCCTCTACTAGCGCTCAGTAACTGTTTTTATTTTTATTTTTTCTAATCTTTTTTTTAAATAAGTCAGAACACCTAAAAAATATTGCTAAAATATGATGCCATGCCAGAATAAACAGGACTGTTTAATTTTAGGCAGACAGACCAAAATACATAGGCTATAATAAAGTTATGCCCAAGATGTTGTTTTTGATGTCATCATTTTTGTAGCTAAACACTAAGTCAGCTTCCATTAGTCCATTAACACAGTGCCGAAGCCATTGATTTGATGAAATATTGCTTGCAATGGCATCATTATAGGACTACTCTAAGAAGACTTCCCAGAATCCATCAAATGCCTCATTTGGGTGAGAAAAACCGTTCACTCGTCATTAAGAGCATAGTCTGTAAAAAAAAGATAGACAGCATATTTCTACTTCCTTCCAGTGTATAAAATTAGCCTAAAATGCTCCAATCTTTTAAGAACAGGTCATATTGAAGGGCAGAGTTTATCACCTACTACAGTATTCTGCATCCAGCCACCCGGAGCTTCTTCAAAAGGTTTTAGCTTCACTTCACTTCACATAAAATAAATGCCTGCTTCTGGCTAGACAATTTCAAGCTAATTTTGGCCTGATCCATATGACATGTTTAGGGTTGTTTAGTATCCATTGTTTTATCTCACACACTATGTCATGATAAATGCTATGTCTCTGATGCTTCATGATGTTCTGAGAGAATTTTTTTTTTTCAGCTCTCCACAAACTTGTTTCCATCACATCAGTGACATTGAACAATTATAAAGTCTTCTGTATGCAACTTCCGGCTTGAAATGATTCCTCAAGTTCTATTTGGAAAATTGACACCATTCGTGTCTCCTGCAATGCAGGAGTGTGTCCAATGACAGCCTTTCTGTCAGTCGGAGCAAAACTCACCCCTTTAGTAGCTTTCTTTTTAGTTGTTTTTACAGTCTTGTTTCTGGAAGTTTGTAAGTTCCACCCGCTTGATTTGTTGTGAAGCCACGTGTAATATGCCAATGACACATACAGTTGAGATCAGAAATATTAGCCATCCTGAATTATTAGCCCTCTGTTTATTTTTCCCCTATTTTTGTCCCAGATGATTTTTTTCAACACATTTCTAAACATAATAGTTTTAATAACTCGTCTCTAATAGCTGATTTATTTTATCTTTGCCATGATGACAGTACATAATATTTGACTACATATTTTTAAGACACTTCTATACAGCTTAAAGTGCAATTTAAAGGCTTTACTAGGTTAATTAGGCAGGTTAGGGTATTAGGAAAATCATTTTTAACAGTGGTTTGTTCTGTAGACAATCGAAAAGAAAAATTGCTTAAAGGGGCTATTAATTTTGACCTTAAAATGGCTTACAGAATTTTTTATTGTTTTTATTCCAGCCAAAATAAAACAAATAAGACTTTCTCCAGAAGAAAAAATATTATTGGAAATACTGTGAAAATTTCCTTGCTCTTTTAAACATTGGGAAATATTTAAAAGAGAAAAAAAAATGAAAAGGGGGGCTAATAATTCTGACTTCAACTGTAAATTTAGTCAAATTCGCATAATCTGACATAGTCACTGACCAAAATACAAAGTCTATAAACAACTAACTTTGAACTACAAAAGTGTAAACATCCTAAATTCTAAATTTTTCCTAAATCGTAATTCCTGTTTTTTAGATCCTCGTGTTCTTCATCATTCTCCAAGCAGATGTCTTTTTCGTGTTCTGTCTCTTTTTTGTTCATGAAATGTAACACAATCAGAAAGAGGGTGGAGACCAGAAGAGCAACACCCGCCATCAGGAAACCAGCGCCATAGTCACTCATCTTGTCTATGAAGATTCCTGTAGACAGGGGAAGAAATGACTTAATTGCTGTCAATTTAACCTGAAGATAAAGCTGCGCTTGACAAACGCACTGAATTAATGCTGAAAATAATGCAGGAAAACAAAAAGCAATTAATATACATCTAAAAAAAAACATGAAACCATTATATTGTTATATCTTTGGATTCTTTTGTCAACAAGGAAAATGAACTTTAGACATCCATCCTGCATGTGCATTTTCTCCCTATTAAACTCCAACCAATGCAGAGGTTTTCTGAAACTGCTATGTATTTGACTAGGTCTGTATGGGACATTACACCATACCTGGCAACATTTGTCCATGAAAATCCGAGGGAAGGGGGGGAGGTGTCTGAATAACACTGTTGAGAACTGGGTACTGTGTACTGTGGTGTAAGTAATACTATACCAAAGTTGGCGACCCGGGGGTTAGTACCAAAAAGGGGGATGAGGCGGGGATGGAATTAGAGTTACGGATGGGGCTGTGAAATTGAAATTCCGGGAGTTTTCCGAAAGAAATAACAAAACAGGAGGGTGGCGGAAGATGGGTCTGAAAAACGGGAGACTGAAATACACAATGTTTCGAACCCAAATCTCAAATGTAATTTTGGATGCACCTCATCCCACACAATCATCCATCACTCAAACTATTGATGTTTTAACGAGGTTAAGTGCTAATCACTATTACTATATAAATGAACAAAAATATATGCATCTTGCTTAAACGAGATTAAATTTTGCAAATTTAAATGGATTTCTAAGGGGTCATTTTTGTCCTAAAGATCCTGAGTGTAACTATATTTTATGCCTAGTGTAAAAAAGATTTCTGAAAGGAAATGTTTTTTCAAGACAGCCAAAATGACAAAACACTTAAATAGTAAAGACTATGGGCTCTATTTTAACGACATAGGCGCAAAGTCTAAAGGGCATGGCGCAAAAGCATTAAGGGTGTGTCCTAATCCACTTTTGCAATTTTAAGTATGGAAAAATACGCTTTGCACCACAGCACATGGTCTAACAGGGTTGTGCTTATTCTCTTAATGAGTTATGAGTGTGTTTTGAGCATAATGTGCATTAAACCAATCAGCGTCTCATCTCCCATTCCCTTTAAGAGTCAGTTGACCTGCGCCATGGTGCATTTGCTATTTACATAGCAGATTTTGTAAGTGGAAAAACTGAACACTTCACTAGCAAGAAAACAGTTAAACAGACCATCTGCAGACCATCTTTACTTTGTCTTTCCCTTACTTGTACTCTTTACTCCTTTACGTTCGCGGTGTTGTACACACTCCACTGAAGACATCATTAGCCTAATAATTTAATTTCCTTTGTTAAACGCAAAAATTTGTTTTCAAACTACTTCTAAATTCAGTCCTAATTTCCAGCAAACAAATAAACTGAATAAAGTGCCTTGAGATGAAGAAGGCATGGAGGTAGTGGTTTTTATATTTATCATTCATTCATTTTCTTTTTGGTTTAGTCCCTTTATCAATCCGGGGTCGCCACATCGAAATGAATCTCCAACTAATCCAGCATATGTTTTACGCAGCGGATGCCCTTCCAGCTGCAACCCATCACTGGGAAACCCTCAAACACACTCAATCACACACATACACTACGGCCGATTTAGAATACCCAATTCACCTATAGCGCATGTCTTTGGACTTGTGGGGGAAACCGGAGCACCCGGAGGAAACCCACCTGAACACGGGGAGAACATGCAAACTCCACACAGAAATGCCAACTGACCCAGCCGAGGCTTGAACCAATTACCTTCTTGCTGTGAGGTGACAGCACTACACACTGCACCATTGCGTTTTTATATTTATGTAGAAAATACTATTTTTTGTAACATTTTAATCCTTTATTTTTAATGGTTTTTATTTGTGGTGGTTCATTCCGCTGTGGCGACCCCAGATTAATAAAGGGACTAAGCCAAAGAGAAAATGAATAAATAAAGTTATTTGTGTATTGCTGTACATCCTGTGTGTATTAAGCATTTGAACCTGCATAGGCGCATAACGAACGCGGTCTGCACTGGACTTTAGACCAGTTTTTATTTGGTAATTGGCGCAGTCTATTTTAGTTTTTCAAACTAGCAATGTGCCAACAATGCGCCCTAACACACCTCCTTCATAGACCAGCACAGTGGCAGCACATGAATCAACACTGTGACGCAAATGGATTTGCTATTTAAACAACTCGGTGCAAAACGTGAAAATTAGGGTTGCGCTGGTCTAAAAAAATTACAAAACATCGCACCAAACATGTCTTGCACCCTATTGCGCTAGGTGTATGATGAGTGTATGATGATGCACAAGGGTTAATAATGTACTTTAATTTTTCCTTACTTCTGAAATGAACAGTCAAATAATTCTAGTTTGCAATTATCCAAATGATTAATTATCTAAAGAAACTGCCATTTCCTCATGCAAAACTCTCCGTAAAAATATCAGGCTGCTGTAGGTGACTGCAAGGGCATTTGTATGGGGTTGTAGATTGTTCTGGGTAATTGCTTGTGCATAATAGTGACGCTTGCCCAAGCACCACTAATTAGCCTGCAGTTGTTCGTGCATCATTCCACCTCACGCTTTCTGAATGCGCTATACGTTCATTTAAAATAATCGATCAGTTAAAGCCCCATGAAATAGAGCGCCCTGTACAGTCAGTGGCACAGTGAGTGTTTGAGCTGTCTTTTATAACGCCACAGTAAAAGAGTTTCCAAACTCACTGAGAAAAACTGCAGCGGAGTTCATTTATGGTGTAATTAGGAATTGGGAGCTGGGAAAAATACCCGTAGTGCTTAAAGAAAGCCTCTCCTCTTCTCCCAAACATCATTCTGTGCTGACAGTCCAAAAAGAGACTCATATTAAGTACATTAGTCTTTCAGGATACAGACATGGTCGCGGTTTTTGGCAGCTGACGTCTCTAAATGGACAGATGAGATTTTCTTGGAAGATTTAGAGCTGAAATGCCTGGTTTTTGGCTGTTTGGGGTGATGAATCTTCCAACTTGTGCCATGTTTTGGCAGATGTTCTTGCGAGAAAAACTGGGCAAAATGGAATCTTCCTCATATTACAAACTCATCTATTTGAAGTCTCCCTATCGGAGCTTTTCATCTACTAATCAATTACTGCTATGATATGCATTGTTGTTCTTGCCTGGTTGTTTCTTTTGTTGAATCGCTGGTCACTTTTTTCAGTGCTCTGTTGGTGTATCGTCCCACTGCTGTTTGTGCGTTTTATGCACTGAGTGGCACTGAAAAATTACAGCCAATGAAACCAAATGAATGGTTTAAATTTGGTCCGAGCGCGGTCTGCTATTGAAACAGGAAAAGCCATTTATGCAGTGACCAATAATCCATGAAATTAACACAATAGCTGAGTGCATTCCTCTGATAGGCAATGCGTTACCGGAAGATAACATAGTATTACTGTAAATTGAGTGCTGTCAGGCATTAATGAGAAACCTTATCAAAAGAAATATGATGAGGGAAGGAAATGCATTAGGATGATAAAGGGCTTTCTAAACAATAAAACAGGACATCTTGTGTATGTAAAATGTCAGTGCATGGGGTAACCTCAGAGAGCCGAGCTGGTGAACATCATACACACTCAACCAAGGGAAAAAACAAATCACACATTTTATATGATAAAGTTTATGTTATATTACTTCTTTGTATTTCATATACACTCACCGGCCACTTTATTAGGTACAGCTGTCCAACTACTCTTTAACGCAAATTTCTAATCAGCCAATCACATGACAGCAACTCAATGCATTTAGGCATGTAGACATGGTCAAGACGATCTGCCGCAGTTCAAACCGTGCATCAGAATGGGGAAGAAAGGTGATTTAACTGACTTGGAACGTGGCATGGTTGCTGGTGCCAGATGGGCTGGTCTAAGTATTTCAAAAAATGTTGATCTACTGGGATTTTCACGCACAACCATCTGTGAGGTTTACAGAGAATGGTCAGAAAAGAGAAAATATCCAGTGAGCGTCAGTTCTGTGGGCGCAAATGCCTATTTGATGCCAGAGGTCAGAGGAGAATAGGTATGCAGAAGAGCATCACTGAACACAAAACACATCCAACCTTGAGGCAGATGGGCTACAGCAGCAGAAGACCACAGTGGGTGCCACTCCTGTCAGCTAAGAACTGGAAACTGAAGCTACAATTTGCACAGGCTCACCAAAATTGGACAATAGAAGATTGGAAAAATGTTGCCTGGTCTGATGAGTCTCGATTTCTACTGCAACATTCTGGTAGAGTCAGAATTTGGCGTCAACAACATGAAAGCATGGATCCATCCTGCCTTGTATCAACGGTTCAGGTAGTGTGATAGTGTGGGGGATATATTGGCCCATTAGTACCAACTGAGCATCATACAAAGCCACAGCCTACCTGAGTATTGTTGCTGACCATATCCATCCCTTTATGACCACAGTAAACCCATCTTCTGATGGCTACTTCCAGCAAGATAACACGCCATCATCTCAGACTGGTTTCTTGAACATGACAATGAGTTCACTGTACTCAAATGGCTTCCACAGTCACCAGAACTCAATCCAATAATGCACCTTAGGGATAGGGTGGAACGGGAGATTGGCATCATGGATGTGCAGCCGACAAATCTGCAGCAACTGCGTGATGCTATCAAGTCAATATGGACCAAAATCTCTGAGGAATATTTCCAGTACCTTGTTGAATCTATGCCACAAAGGATTAAGACAGTTCTGAAGGCAAAAAGGGGGTCCAACCCGCTACTAGTAAGGTGTACCTAATAAAGTGGCCAGTGAATGCATATTGAATGTAATTGTTATGTACTGTTTCCAGCATTGTATATATTTGATTTAATATGCAATTTAAATTTATATTATCAATAATCTCTGCATTACAATACCAACTGTAATATAATATTAATATAATATATTTTTAATTATGAATTACATTTATTTATTTTTTGGGTATGCTACTTCACCAGTATAATATAATATAATATAATATAATATAATATAATATAATATAATATAATATAATATAATATAATATAATATAATATAATATAATATAATATAATATAATATAATAATTTATTTTAATACATTTATGCTAATAGAAATAAAAAAGAAAAATAGACAATATTATATAAATAAATATAAAATTTTATTTATTAATTTTTATATTAGATTCCATCATATCCATCATCAGATATCCATCATATAATTATATTTAATAAAACATATATTATATTATGTTATGTTATGTTATATTATATTATATTATATTATATTATATTACATTATATTACATTATATTATATTATATTATATTATATTATATTATATTATATTATATTATATTACATTACATTACATTATATTATATTATATTATATTATATTATATTATATTATATTATATTATATTATATTATATTATATTACATTATATTATATTATATTATATTATATTATATTATATTATATTATATTATATTATATTATATTATATTATACTGGTGAAGTAGCATACCCCAAAAATAAATAAATGTAATTCATAATTAAACGTATAATGTAAATAAAACATGAGGTCTTTAACTTCATTTCTCAGTCCCTACTGTCTAAAGTCCCTCTCACCTGCCAAAGGTGGTCCCAGTAGGCCGCCACTGCTGCGGATGAGCATGAAGAAGCCCAGTGCGCTGCCCAGTCTCTCCACCCCGACCACCTCTGCCAGCACAGTGATGTGAATAGCAACGGTCGCTCCGAACACCAGCCCGTATCCTGCACTGAACAGCGCCAGCTGTGTGAATGTAGTCGCCAGCGGACACAACAATAAAACAGCACCCAACAAAACCACTGTGACGATCAGCTGATGCACCGTCTCCACCAGCCGCAGATTAGCCACCCATCCAAAAAACACCCGGCCCAGAAGATCCAGCACGGCAGAGATGGACATGAGCGAAGCAGCCTGGTACTCCTCCACTCCTTGACTGCGAGCGTAGGGCACTAAAAAAAGAGATGGAGCGAAGAAACCCAGAGCAGCGAAGATGCCAAACATTGAGTAGACCATGAAGCGAGAGTTAGCGATTAGTGTGTAGTCGACATATCGAATGATTTGACCTTCATCAGATCTGAATCTGCCCTGTTATTTGAACATTTAGAGAGCTTGTGCTCCTTCTCATCAGTGATGTCCTTAATGTAATCATGTCTGTTTAGTGGTCTTAAAAGAGCCCCACACACACACAGGTTGAGCTGCAGAGCTCCGAGGATCAGCATGGCTCCTCTCCAGGAAAATTGATCCACCATGAGCTGGAAGGACGGGGTGAGGATGAAGGTGAGGAGACATTCTCCTGTGCTGGCCAGAGCGTTGGCCACCGGACGCCGCTTGTCAAAGTACCAGCCCAGCATGGTGACGGTGGGGGTCCAGGTCAGGGCATAGCCAAACCCTGCAGAAGACAGAAGAGAAAGGACATGTACTATCCTCAAACTTTTTTTTGCTGCTTGTTCTAACTACTTATTTAAAATGAGTTGAAACATCACAATTCCTGAGTCTTTTGGAGGACACTTTAATTGTTTTATGTTCAATCAATTAAATTTAAATAAGTTAATTTAATTGATTAGTGTTGAGACAACATGAAAGAATTGTGTGGAACCTAGCGTTTTTTACAGTGTATGTGAATATACAATAATATATACAATATTATTATTACATCCTTAGTAAATATGAACAAATATGAGCATGTGCATTTTTTTGGTTTCAGATATTAGGTCCACATTACAAAAAATATATAAATAAAATTATATGTATTTAGATACAACAGTCACTATATAATACATATGAAGAGTTCAGATGCAAAACTAAAGTGTCATCTGAAATTTCCAACCCAGGCTCATTCTGAAAACTTACCACTATATACATTTCCCGAGAGCACCACATATGTCCCAGAAGCTACTTTTTTTTGGAATTTTTGTTTTCCACCAGAGGCCGCTGTGTACACTTTTTCAGATCTCACATTTTTCGTGTGAGTGCCATTCGCGCCTGCTGTTCTCTCATAAATCCACCAGAGGCCGCTGTCGACTGACTGAACAACTGACTGACTGACCGATTGACTGACCCATCCTCCTCCATCCCTAAACCCAACCAACAGTTTTAAAAAGCAATACAGAAAGAAAAGCGGGAAAGCCGTCCACACAGAGGTAATCGGTGCAACAGCTCCAAAAAGAAACGGCATCATACCGCTCTGTAGCGTTTTTTTTTCAAAGACGAAATGCAGCCATACCTATCTCTGGCTACATAAGTCGTGATCTCCAGAAATGTATATTGGGCTACGTTTTCAGAATGAACATTTTTTTTCTCAGGCTCCTGTGTGTATGTTCAGTAATTTCCATTTTATGCCAAAGAATAGGTGATTTTCTTTCCCATTAAAGTAAAATAATAATAATAATAATAATAATAATAATAATAATAATAATAATAATAATAATAATGAAAAATAATAATTTAATTTATTCATTCATTTTCTTTTCAGCTTAGTCCCTTTATTAATCTAGGGTCGCCATAGCAGAATGAACCACCAACTTATCCAGCATATGTTTTACACAGCAGATGCCCTTCCAGCCGCAACCCATCTCTGGGAAACATCCACACACACTCATTCACACTTGTACACTACGGACAATTTAGCCTATCCAATTCACCTGTACTGCATGTCTTTGGACTGTGGGGGAGCACCGGAGCACCCGCAGGAAACCCACTCCACACAGAAATGCCAACTGACCCAGCCGAGGCTCGAACCAGCGACCTTCTTGCTGTGAGGCGACAGCACTACTTACTGCGCCACTGCGTCGCCCTACCACCCTGTACAGATTGGAATATACATAAAAAATTGCTTCTAAAAATGAAAGGAGAATCAATAATTGTGGACATGCATATTTAAATATATTTTGTTAATACTTTACTATAAAGTTTGTTAATGTATTTACTAACATGAACAAACAATGAACAATAAACAATTTACAGTATTCATTAATATAAATCAAACCAAATACATTGTTGTTTATTGGTTTTCCTTATTAACTCTTAACTAATGTTAAGAAGCACAACTTGGATTGTAATATTGAATGTAATGTAAATACTGTACAAGATTTGCTCATTCTTACTCAATGTGAGTGATTACATTAACATTAATATAAAGCATGACTTTTACTATAATATTTAATATTTACTATTGTTAGTTCTTTGTTATTATATTGAGCAAAAGATCAAAAATTAAATAATTAATAAAAAGTTTTTCCAGGCTTCTTCACTTGCCAATATGAGGACACTGCACACTATGCAGGCATTTATTTCTTTGACTATCCATTCATTTTTCAAAGGTAGCACATTGTAAAAATGCTGCTGGCTAAATGGACAAAAGCATTGCAAGGTTATGTGCAATAAGAACATCTACTACCACTGACTCTCTGAACACACCTTCACTTTAAAACATTGTGCTATTGTTACATTCAGTGCAAAATATGCTTTTCTCACTAAGAGTTTTTGTCTTGTTTCTGGTCCAAATATCTAAAAACTCTTAAATCAAGAAGCATTTTTTAGACAAGCAAAAAATTTGTCTTGCTTTCAGAAATAATGTCAAAATTAATTAAGTTTTTTTCCTTAAAATTGGCAAAGTAATCTGCCAATGGGGTAAGCAAAACAATCTTTCTGCAGTGTATCAACTAACTTGACATGTAAATTGTGCAAAATTATAAATCTTTTTGTCAATAAAAATAATAATAATGATAATAATATTAATGATAATAATAATAATAAAACATAAAAGAATGAAAAATATTGTTGGAAAATAAAAAAATACATGTACAGTTGTAGTCAGAAATATTACCCCCCCCCCCCCAAATTATTAGCCCCCTGTTTATTTTTTCCCCAATTTCTGTTTAACAGAGAGGAGATTTTTTCAGCACATTTCTAAACATAATAGTTTTAATAACTCATTTCTAATAACTGGTTTATTTTATCTTTGCCATGATGACAGTAAATAATACGTAAATAAATAATAAGACACTTCTATACAGCTTAAAGTGACATATAAAGGCTTAACTGAATATGTATAAAAACTGTATAATGATGGTTTGTTCTGTAGACAGTCGAAAAAAAAATTAGCTTAAGGGGGCTAATATATAATAATTAATAATAAAAAAATTAAAACTGCTTTTATTCTAGCCAAAATAAAACAAATAAGACTAAAAAAATATTATTAGACATACTGTAAAAATTTCCTTGCTCTGTTAAACACAATTTGGGAAATATTTAAAAAAGAAAAAAAAAAATCAAAGGGGGGCTAATAATTCTGACTTCAACTGTATATGTTTTTCCTTAAAATAAGCTAAATAATCTGTCTGGGGGGTAAGTAAAATAATCTTTTGTCAAGAAAAAAAACATTATTTCTGAAAACAAAACCATATATATTACCATATATACGACCATATTTTCACTCGTCTATAAAATGCTTATTGATTTAGGAATTTTTTGATATTTGGATAAAAAACTCTTAGTAACGAAGTGTCTCAACCAACTTGACCTGCAAATTGTGCAAAATAATAGTACATTTTGTGATTATTATTATTATTATTATTATTATTATTATTACTATATTATTATTATTATTATTATTATTATTATTATTATTATTATTAATAATAATAATAATAATAATAATAATAATAATAATAATAATAATAATAATAATAATAATAATAATAATAACAAAAGAATAATAAAAATAATAATAATCATCATCATCATTTAAAAAATGTCCATGACTATTTGTAAAAATTGTTAAATAATGAACATAAAACAGTAATAATGATACATTATACATAGTAAAAAAATATGGTCCTGTTTTCAGAAATTACACAACAAAATTAAGCAATTTTTTCCTTAAAATAAGCAAAATAATCTGCCAGTGGGGTAAGCAAAATGATCTTTTGGCAACAAAAAACTGGCCAAAATTTCTGAAAACAAGACTATTCTTTCACTCATCTAGAAAATGCTTCTTGATTTAAGGATTTTTAGATATTTGGACAAGAAACCAAACAAAAACTGTTGGTTAATTAACCAAATATCTAGTTGGTTAATTAACCAACTAGATATGTAAATTGTGCATAATAATAATGTTAATCAACATAATTTAAAAAATAACACACAGCACGTCCAAACTTGAGACAAATGGGCTACAGCAGCAGAAGACCAACAACTGGTGCCACTCCTAAGAACTCCTAAGAAGTTAGCTAAGAACAGGAACCTGAGGCTACAATTTGCACAGGCTCAGAAAAATTGGACAAAAGGAGATTGAAAAAACGTTGCCTGGTCTGATGAGTCTCGATTTCTGCTGCAACATTCGGATGATGGGGTCAGAATTTGGCTTTAACAACATGAAAGCATGGATCCATCCTGCTGTGTCAACACCACAGCCTACCTGAGTATTGTTGTTAAACATGTCTATCCCTTTATGACCACAGTGTACCCATCTTCTGATGGCTACTTCCAGCAGGATAACTCGCCATGTCAAGAATCGCGAATCATCTCAGACTGGTTTCTTAAACATGACAGCACCTTTGTGAAGTGGTGGAACGGGAGATTTGCATCATGGATGTGCAGCTGACAAATGTGCAACAACTGAGTGATACTATCATGTCAATATGGACAAAAGTCTCTAAGGAATATTTAGAGTACCTTGTTGAATCTATGCCACAAAGAATTAAAGCAGTTCTTAAGGCAAAAATAGGTCCAATCCGCTACTAGTAAGGTGTACCTAATAAAGTGGCCAGTGAGTGTATGAATATGGATGAATATTATGTAACATTATATACAGCTAAACCACATGGCACTTAAACAAAAGCAACTGAATTTAACAAAAGAAATAACTTGCTTTTACAAAAGAAGCTAAATGAAACACGAATAATTAAAAAAACTAAAGAAGAATTAGACTAAATGCATCAACACTGATTAATGAGCCAAGCAAACCTTCATTGTTTTCATACCTTGAATTCTAAAGTGGGTACATTTTTCCTCTCCCTTTGCAATGTCCTGAATCTGAAAGGCTCATGAATAAGATCCCATTCAGTGGCTATAAATGGCTAATGACCTTTTCTACTTGTGAATGAACAGTGAAACACATTGAAGCGTGAATATGTGAGGACAGCCGTATGCTCCTGTGCTCTTACCTGTGAGAAACCCCACTGTGATATACAGCTGTAGCAGATCCTGGGCAAACGACCCGAGCACCAACCCGACGCTGCTCAACAGACCTCCCGCCATCACCACTGGACGATGACCAAAGTATGCACTCAATGCGGAGCCTACAGGTGCTGAAAAACAAACACACATGACACACACAGGCATGATATGGTGTATCGGCAGGAGATACTGTATCAGATACTGTAATGCTAGCAAACTGAAATAGTTATTATAGACTCATAATATTTTAAGGTGTGATTCAGAGAACATGGGTGTGTATTTAATTCATATTAAATTATTACAATAAGCTTGGGATGCATCTTATCACTCAAACATCAAAGGTTTTACCAAATTACATCATCATCACAAGTGCAAATAGATAAAAATGGTCATGTTAATAAGGAATTCCTCAATATTTTAATAAATATGTATAAAAAAAACTTAGAACACAACAAAAAATACATGTTTTTCCTAATATGAAAGTCAATGGTTACAGGTCTCCAACATTTTTCAAAATATCTTCTTTTGTGTTATTCAGAAGCAAGGACCTCATAAAGGTTGGAAGCATGAATGATGACATAATTTAAATTTTGGGGTGAACTAAGCCTTTAAAAAGATTGTTTCTAAAAGTTTGAAGGTTTACAGATTGAAGTAGTTTTAAACTAGAAGGCCACACATACAGAGACATAGGCTTCGTTCAAAATCACCTACTACTCAGTAGGTACTGCATTTCTATTCAAATGCACTACTTGGCCGCTATAAAAGTACGTTCTATACAGTATGAATGTGAACAGTATGAATGGAACTCAGACGTACTACATCCTCCATTTTGTCATGATCACGTGACTTCGCTGCGTCGCTTCACTTCACATACATTGGATATTGACAGTATTTTACTGTTAATTTACAGGGAAATTTTTTACAGTGTACAGAATTTACAGAAGTGGTGTATGTAGAAGCCAAGTATGTGGCTGGCAAACCAGCTGCCAGTGTTATTCTCTAAATTTACAATGAAAGGTTTTACAGTGTAGTCTAGATTTGGCCTGGATGTCTATTAGATTTTCAATGATAGCCCAAATTTAGCTTTGTTTTAGCCAAGACGACTATGTTTGGACATCTATTAGACATCTTTTAAAAACAAAACATGCTTTTTGGGTAATTTGATATTCACAAACAATTAAATCTCTACAATGTACAGTCTGTCTGGAGTTAAAGGGATAGTTTAACTGAAAATTCTGTTATTTATTCACTCTGTACTTGTCACAAACCTGTTTGACTTTCTTTCTTTCGTTGAAACCAAAAGAAAGCTGAAAATCTGTAACCACTGACTTCCGTAGTATTTGTTTTTCCTACTATGGATATCAATGGTTATCAGTTTCCAGCTTTCATCTTCTTTTAGGTTCAGCAGAAAAATAGAAACCCATACAGGTTAGTATATGCTCATTTTCAGGGTGAACTTTCTCTTTAAACTCAAAGCAGGGTTTCTGCAGATTTCACCAAGTCAAACCTTTTTAAGACCATGAGGAATGACTTATATACTGTAGGGTTCAACACTAAGAATTATTTAAATCACTCAACAGAAAAAAAGTGTACTTGCCCCATCAAAAAACTCATTCTAATTATTTCTTAGCCTTACATTTTAAATAATGTGTCAAAATAAGCAGACCCTAGTTGTATCCATACATTTTTTTCAACATAACTTTTCAATGGCGCAGTAGGTAGTGCTGTCGCCTCACAGCAAGAAGGTCGCTGGTTTAAGCGTCGGCTGGGTCAGTTGGCGTTTCTGTGTGGAGTTTGCATGTTCTCCCTGCGTTGGTGGGGGTTTCCTCCAGGTGCTCCAGTTTCCCCCACAGTCCAAAGACATGCGGTACAGGTGAATTGGGTAGGCTAAATTGTCCGTAGTGTATGAGTGTGAATGAGTGTGTGTGGATGTTTCCCAGAGATGGGTTGCGGCTGGAAAGGCATCCGCTGTGTAAAAACCTGCTGGATAAGTTGGCGGTTCATTCCACTGTGGCGACCCCAGATTAATAATGGGACTAAGCCAAAAAGAAATTGAATGAATGGATGAAAAACTAAAGGTATGCACAACAGACTGTTCTAACATTAGTTATGAATGTAGTTTTGATAAAAGTTTTATTGAGATGTATTGCTGGTGATCGGATGTCTGTTGGGTCGATTGGGTAGTTTTACATAAACAAAGGAAAAAAATTAAGAGCCCATACATGCCTCTGTTTTGTTGGCTTTATCATATTCCCTTACATACAAACAAATGAATTAAATGTTAACGTTGTTTGTCCTTGTTTGTATCCACCCATTCTATTCAGTGATAATAATATAATTTCCTAATTGTTACATTTTCTCTCCCTAGACACCTTTTTAAATCGTAACACCAGTTTAAAACGATTCAAGATCTACAAGACAATATTTCAGTGAATTTTTACTTTTTAAGAAGACTTTTTAAGGCCAACAATTTTGTTTTTGAAATTTAAGACTTTTCAAGGCTGGCGGATACTCTGTCAAAGGCAAAAGTGAGTGAGAGTGTGAGCAGATAGAGCCCTCTGCTGGTGGAACATTTAAACTCGCACATACCCCCAATATGTACAGTGGCCACAGAGATGGATGTGATCCATGAGCTTGCAGTTGCTGAGGTTGAAAAGTAGTGGTGAATTTCTACGAAGAACACACCGAAGGACTTGATTACACCGAACGTCAGTCCAAACACAAGGAAGGTGGAGAGCACAATGAACCAGCCATAACCACCATCCGGAGGAGGACCTGCAGGCCCAACCGTTCCTCTCTTCCTTTCCATTGAAAGCTTAATAGATCATCCTCCAACATAGATCATCCTCCAACTACAAAAATAAGAGGAAAAGCATAAATCCAGAATGCTCCGTCAGCAATGATGTTCTCCAAGCTCAGGAACATGACATGAAAGTGATTTAGTTCATCAATTATTATCTCAAAGTGCTAACACAACTGAAGAATGATTAACTATATTACATGCCATAATAACAAAACTCAACACTAGTAGTACATGATTATTTACTTTGTTTAGTCAGTTAAAAGTACAGCTGGTGTTTATGCTGGTCTGTTCTGTCATCCACATAAGGGTGTTTTCTAGAGTATAGCCAACAAGTTTAACGGTTGTGTTTATATATAGCACGTGTATGAATAGCGTGATAAGTTATAGAATGCCATGCTGGGCAAACCAGAAACCCAAATCAAAAAAAGTTTCTTGCATAAATTTGACCTTGTTTTTCAATATATGCAAGCTAATTTTATGTCTAAAAAGCTTTTTTATAAAGTGCTATTTTTAGTCATTTAACTTTGTTTTCTAAAATATATTATAAATAAACAAGAACAAAACACAGGTAAAAATCGGACCAGTATGTGTGAACATAGTTATTACATATTTTATTAATAATATTATAAGAATTATGTATTAAAATACTATAAGCCACTATATTCTGAATGTGATCAAGGCTGAAAGGTTTTAGTGGTTTTGTATGTGCTGGATCTTACCTCTCATGATGTCCGCTGGCTGAAAGATCCCTCATTCATGTGTCCACTTTCTGCCTGATTCAGCTTCACTGACACTGCATATCCATAGAGCTGCACACACAGATACAAAGGTCAAACACCGGGAAGAAGTATAAAAGTGGGAGGAAACCTGCCTAGTGTGCAGACTTTTAAATATATAAGATGGAGAGATTCTAGAGGAGGAATAAGAGTAAAAAAATGCACTCTTCGAGTATATTGTATTTCCATAAATATTTGTATAACTGTACAATAAAATATTATAAATTACAGAATAGACCAAACAAATGAACAAAAAATATAAATAAAACATCAAAATAAAAACAATATTGAAACTATTATTAAATCCTACTGAAATAATCATTTAATAATTATATTTCATTATTTATTAATACTTATATAATTATAATACAAAACAATATCTATTTATGGTCACACTTTACAATAAGGTTCATTAGTTAATGTTAATTAATGCATTTACTAACATGAACAAACACGGAACAATACATTTACTACAGTATTTGTTCATGTTAGTTTACGTTAGTTAATGAAAATACAGTTGTTCATTGTTAGTTCATGTTAACTCATGGTGCATTAACTAATGTTAACAAGCATGGACTTGGATGTTAATAATGCATTAGTAAATGTTCAATTATGATTAATAAATGCTGTACAAGTGTTGTTCGTGATTAATTAATGTTAGTAAATGCATTAACTAATGAACCTTATTGCAAAGTGCAATTTTTAAAGACCTTTCTATTTTAGAATATAATCTATCTATTATAATTATCTGTTATTTATCTTATAATATAATAATAAAATAATAATTATATCAAATCAAATCTCTTTTATTGTCACATCATCAGCAATACGTGTAATAAGATGAGTGAAAAGCTTAGCTGCTGCCTCCAGACAGTGCAAAATACAACAACATACTCCAAAACACAACAATATACTATTAACAATGTTGACAATGAATACGTGAAAGAGAATACATATGTGAAAGACAACAAATAAGTAAAGAAAAACACACCTTACACAGGTGTAGACACAGATAGACAAGCACTCAGTTGAAAATGTGTACACATAGTTTGACTGTTAGTGGATAATTATTGTAGGCAGTATTGTTTTTAAGTAAGGTTTCAGTTAAAGTTCTAATTATTATTAGTAATTATTTAATGATTACAATAGCATTTCCAGGAGTAAATGTTACACAGACAAAAGCTCAACCACAAGCAGGTGTGGATGAGAAGGTCATATGCTGAACGAGAGCTCATCACAAATAACTTTTCCCACAAGCAAAGCAGCATACTGGTATATAGAAGATGCTCATGGTCTTTCACACAACTATAAAATATCATTATGGTAACACACATAATATTAAAGCTATGCAATAAACATTATTTATCGACATTAGATGTTACTTAAAACTCCAATGTGCATAACTCAAGAGAAAAAAATAAAACGAACCATAGTGTCAACAAAAAAGCATGCAAAAATAAAGTGTCATGCAGGGAATTCTAGAAAAGAGAGTTTACAGTTATTCACTATATATAAGGAAACTTACTGTTAAACAAGTTAGAGTTTTTTACCGTAGCATTTTACAGTTTTTCTCCATTGAAATCATAGACATTTTTTACAGTGTATAATTAAAAAAATGTGATTAATCAGGATCTAATTACAGTCTTCATTATAGTACATATTTTTCAGAAAGCACATTTTATAAATGAATACGATTTGCATTTACTGGAATGGCTCTAAGTATTTAAATTCATACTTACAAAATCCCAAATGGTGTTATTCCATGATTCCGTTATTTTCCCATTATTGTGAGCTTTTGTTGTTGTGCTGCAGGAGTTGCACAACTTGCGCACATGGTTGAACTCTGGACCGGCAAGTAAACAAGCTGCTTAGTAAATGGATTACTCTGAACATGTGGAGAAAGTTAGTCCTTAAAGCATAATAACAAAATGTGCAAAAATGCTCTATTAATTATCAACGAAATCATGTTTATTTGCAACCCTGTTACGTTGGATATTTCATATAATGCAAATCTACAATGGATGCAATCATTCCAGGCAGAAAAAAAAACTGAATCTGTATGTAATTCTAACTATGCTTTCCTTATGATAAAATATGATCAGCTTTCTGGTGTATTCAGTGCTGCAAATTGTGTTTTTAGAGAAGCTAAAATGTGCTTTGTGTGATAGCATCTATAATTAAATGCTTTCACTTAAGTCAAATCGTCACCTTAGAATTATTAGGTTCTATGTGACAATTTTTTTGTCAAAAATTGAGTTATTCACATTAGATTAGATTAGATTCAACTTCATTGTCATTACGCATGTACAAGTACAAAGCAACGAAATGCAGTTTCGGTCTAACCAGCAGTGCAATAGCAGCAAGTGCAGGATACAGGTATAAGTTATAAAGTGCAGTTATAGAAAAACTATGGTAATATTTACAGATGGATGTACTATGAACATTATATACAGGTTGTATTAGCTATGAATAGAGATTTTCAATAAATAAATATATATACAGGATGCTATTAATAGCAGAAGTGTGCAGATATATAAACATAATTACAAATGTCCATGTGCAGTGAGTGTGTACAGTTCAAATAAATGAATCAGTGCAATGAATATGTGCAAACTTTAAATGTGCAAATGTTAAATAGTGCAGTGACTGTGAGGAGTAAAAGTTAGAGGAGTGTGGGGGTGTATTGGTGGGCAAAGGAGGGGGGCACATTCTTATTAAATGACAGCTTGTTTACATTATGTGATGTTTTTATAGGTTGTTTACATTTGAAGTCTTTTTATTTAAAAAACAAAAAAGTTTTATCTACAAAGTCAAACTCTAGCTTGGCTCTATAAAGTTCTTTCTGTAAGCCAATTAGCATTTCAAATTCATGCATGAGGACCAGCAGGATCAGCTTTCTTTGTCATTTCAATGACTCTGTTGACAGCGGGAAAGACCAGAAATTCAATAAATATTCTCATATTAATTACATAAAATTAACATCTGCATTGGACAAAATATTTAGCACAGTCTATATGTTTAATTTGAACAAGAAAAAATATTCATCGGGTGCATCATGGTGGCGCAGTGGGTAACACAATCACAGCAAGAAGGTTGCTGGTAAAAACATTATTGGGTCGATTTGTGTTGGTGCAACACAAAGGAATTAAGTTAACTTATTCGTTTTTTCAAATTTTGAAGATTGAAGTATATTGAACTTATAACAATTAAGTAGTCCCAAAATACCTTAAGAATTGTGTTGTTTCAGCTTATTTTAAATAAACAGAACAAAGAGAAAACCTAATTTTATATTCTACGTAGTTTTATATTCTAAATTCAATTGAAAGTCTCAATATTTTGTTATAATAACTGGCTTTTCATATTTTTTCTAATTTACTGCCACACCTTTGAGTTTTTCTTATCCACACAGTATTTCTGTAATAGCACTCTCCATCTACAGTATTTCATAATGAATAGTGTTTAAGTGCCTGCCCAGAAGCCAAAAATTACAGCTGAATGAATTTGAAGTTGGCAGTTTTATGCTCGTTTGACAGTTCAACCTTCCTTTTAGGAAACACTTTCCCACTTTACATGCATAAAGGAAGGAGAGAGCATCAACGAAACTCGTTTTTATTGCCCCTCGAGCTTATTTAATTTTCCTTCCTTTTAATTTGTTTTTCGAAACACTTTGGTTTCTTTTGCTGTAAGCAGTACATCAGAGGAAGATTAAATGACCCACAATAATCAATAAACTCAGATGAGATTTAGGCTACTGGACTGTTTATCATTTCTATGGGTGAAATAATGTTTATGAAAAAAAAAAGGAATAAAGAAGGAAATTATAAAAAGGTTGCCAGTAGTTTAAGTCCAAGATTACAGGTTGCAACCTAATAATAACTAAATATTTGACACACATATTGTGAATCGTGATTTAAAACATTATTGGACAGGTATTGGAAAGATTTAAAGACAATTTTGATTCTTTAGAGGCCATATGTTTGTTTAAAACCCTTAATTTCTTCAAAAAGTCTTTTTTTTTTTAATTAAACTAATTTATTAATAGTTGGAATTAGTTATTTATATACTTTTTTATTAAACAGTCATCGAACGTGTACATTGGTGCACAGATACACAGAAATTTCACATGTACATAATTTAGTCACAACATTGCATCACAGGCCAATAAGAAAAATTAGGATAGGGAAAAAAAACTAAAAATAAAAATAATATATATATATATATATATATATATATATATATATATATATATATATATATATATATATATATATATATATACACACACACACACACACACACACACACACACACACACACACACACACATATATATATATATATATATATATATATATATATATATATATACATAACATCAAACTCCCTTAATTTAGAAAAGCAGCTTAGGATGAGATCGAATTAAAAAAGGTAACATATTTAACCAGCTAAACTCTTCAGGAAGCGGGAAGGGGGGGACAAAAAGGTGAGGCATTTATGAATTAGTTTTTGATAATTTCATTTGAAGATTTTTGTATTTTTTGTCACTTTATAGTTTTGTATATTTTATTTACTAATTATTTTAATATATTTTTGCCCATGTAAAGCTAAATTAAAATTAGATATTTCTCATGGAAATAAAATAAATAAATAAAAAAATGTCCTGCTATCAATTATTTTACACCAAGTAATAAAAAAAACGTTTTACTTAAATATAATAATCCTGTTACTGAAATTTATTAATTAATATCCTACTGCAATCATAAAAGCTGTTGTCCACTTTATTTCATGTCTTTGCCGGTTCTTTTCAAATCACTGAAATGATTTTCTTGGTATTGGCTAACATATTCATGTTATTTTTGCCATAAATGTACATTTCACCACCTTGGAATAAGGTTCCATCTGTGTTCTAAATGATTTTGAAATACTGAGCTTCAAAGTTTTTGCATTCCAAATAGCATACAATGTGTGTGTGTAACAGTTCTCTTTCATACATCAACATGACAGAGACCCTAATGTACTCTAAATGTAAATGATCAAAATTCTCATAAATTTGCAAATTGGGGTGAAACAAACAGGGCAAATGCAGATAGAAGCTTCTAATTCTGAAAAGTCATTTTCTGCTTGGATTTATAAGGTTCTATCTGGCAGAACATTAATTGAAGCATTGTTTAATGTTTTAGGATGAATATTTTCATTCATTCATTCATTTTCTTTTCGGCTTAGTCCCTTTATTAATCTGGGGTTGCCACAGTGGAATGAGCTGCCAACTTATCCAGTATATGTTGTACGCAGCGGATGCCCTTCCAGCTGCAACCCATCACTGGGAAACATCCATGCACACTCATTCACACACATACACTATGGACAATTTAGCCTACCCAATTTACCTATACCACGTCTTTGGACTTGTGGGGGAAACCGGAGCACCCAGAGTAAACCCACGTGAACACAGGGAGAACATGCAAACTCCACACAGAAATGCCAACTGACCCAGCCAAGACTCGAACCAGCAACCTTCTTGCTGTGAGGTGACAGTGCTAACCACAGAGCCATCGTGCCGCCTACATTTAGGAATATTCAAATATTAATATATACTGTGGGTTAAACTTAGTGACCCAAAGTTTTAGATCAGTAGTGTATTTCATGAATAGAGGTACTGATCATTTCGGTAAAACAGTTAACATACATCATGCTTACATGATAAGCTGTAAAGTTAAATGTAGCTTAATTCGTTTTAAAGGTTTAAACACTGGATGCCATCAGACTGATTGCTTGTCCAGACGGTTGATCAACTTTAATGATCAACCGTCAGCTAGTTAGTAATCAAATATAGCCGAGTGCCTGATTACCTGTGATCTTACTGTATATGCATCACACTACTCTTGGTCAACAGACCTTGCCATCTTGTTTAATGTTCTTATATTCCAGATATGAATCTTGACACATCTCATGAAGTAAAAACTTACAGTAGCTTAATCACAGTTAGAGAATATACGTACAGTAACATTTAGGCCGCATTTACACCGCACAGTTCAAGTGACTCAATTCCGATTTTTTTCTCCCATGTGGCACATATCGGATATGGTCCATGTACGTGTAAGGAGTAACAAATCACATGGATTCAGATTTACTCAAATCAGATTCCGGCCTTGTTCATATGTGAAAATTTATCCGATATGAATAGTATCTGTGTCCTCGTGTCTGCAGTGTAAGCAGGTAGATCGGATTTTTACCTGTCAATGCGAGTCGCGCATCGTTAAAAACCGTAGCGAATGACGTCAAGTCTGACACTTTCATTTCAGAACAGACTTCAGCAGAGTCCCAAATCTTAAATCTCATACACGAGGACTAAAACAGCTTTTATATTGTCATTAAGCACAGGTATTTAAGCATGTTAACGAGAGCGAGAGAGCGCAATGTCCGCCACGTAACCAATATCAACTTATTTAAAACAAGTGCATATATCGTGTGCATAAATCACGCCATGGACATTACATTAAGATGCCTAAATGTTTAAAAATCCTATATATCAAAAGAAGATGGACAACTGAGCACCTTTCTGTCATAAACTATTGTAAAACAGCTTGTCAAAAGCTGCGAACAGATTACATATTGGAATAGAGAAAAGAGCACTCTTTTATTATCAGCTGTTAGTCAGCGCCTGCTCTTTTTTTTTCCTAGTCACAATGTCATTGCCATGTGCTGTGTAAATGCAGACCATCTGATACGAGTCACTTTTAAAAGATGATGTAATCAGGTCATCAAAAAAATCGGATACGGTCACAAAATCGGAATTGACCATCTAGATCTGCAGTGTAAATGCAGCCTAGTCATTTAGTAGACGCTTTTGTCCAGTGTGACTTATAATTGAGGATGTATTCAGCAATTCAACAAGAAGAGGCAATACAAGAAGTGCTAATTATACAAACTGTTTCAAAAAAGAATTACGTGCTTTTTGTGACATAAGAGTGTTTCTACAGGTGGTTTGTCAAGCCCACTCACCTATGTGAAGCACACTTTATAAATGGACAATGTTTTTTTATATGGACCGATTGTAAGAACTTTCCCAGTACTGGGTTGCAGCTGGAAGGGCATCCGCTGCGTAAAACATATGCTGGATAAGTTGGCAGTTCATTCCGCTGTGGTGACCCCAGATTAATAAAGGGACTAAGCCAAAAAGAAAATGAATGAATGAATGAATGGTTGTAAGAACGTTTGGTGCAAATGTGCAAAACTGGTGCAAGTGTCGGTTAAATTGTCAGAGAGTGTGTTTTCTACAGGTGGTTTGTCAAGCGAGGCACACTATAAATTGATAATGTTTTGGAGTTGTCATGTGGTGAGGTGGAGGAGAGATCAGGGTGTCTTTTAGCTGTTGTTTTTAGCTGTTGTTTGAATGATACTAATCCGCAGTCTGTGTGGGAATGGGAAGATCGTGGAACATTGAATGAAAAGGTATTGGAAAGTGGCACAGTGGCTTTTGTAACTCACGGCACACTAAAATAAAAAAAATTAAAATGAATGAACGGTTCCACGACCAACTGCAATTTTTAAATAAACGCTATTCGTGATGGGTCGGTAACATACTCAAACTCATGACTGTTAACTGTTTTAAAAATAAATAAAAGATGTAAATAAAAACCCAAAAATACTCAGGCTGACACTTTCAGATAAAGTGAAAACCAAAACCCAGGTAGATGTCATCCTTCTGTGATTCCAAGGCATTTCTGTGAGTGAAAATAGCTTCTTGATGTCAGAGGAGAATGACCAATAGAATAGAATGACCAAATAGAAAGACAACAGTAACTCAAAGAACCAATGTTTACAACGAGATCTGCTAAACACCATCTCTGAACACACGACACTTCAGACCATCAGATTGAAGAAGCCCACACTGGTGTCACTCCTGTCAGCAAATAAAAGTAATACGAGGCTACAATTCGCACAGGCTTCACAAAACTAGACATTAAAAGAGGGGCGTCTGTTCTGATGAGTCTTGTATTCTGTTGTGATACTCAGTAGAGTCAGAATTTAGACAACATGAAAGCATGGATGCATTTTTTTTTACTGATTCAGCAATTCTGGATTTTGGGGGTGGTGTAATAGTGTGGTGGATATTTTGTTGGCACACATTAGGCCCATTAGTACCAAGCCTACATGAGTACTGTTGCTGAATAAGTTCATTCTTTCATGCCCATATTGTTAAGGCTTCTTCCAGCTGGATAAAGCACCATGTCGCTCATCTCAAACTGACTTATTGAACACGACAATGAGTTGATTATACCCAAATGGCCTGCACTATCAGAACTTAATCCAATAGCGCAGCCTTGGGATGTGCTGGGATGGCAGATTTGCATAATGGATGTACAGCTGTTCATAATGGATATACCGCCAAATCGACAACAACTGTGTGATGCGATCATGTCAATGTGAACCAAAATCAATGATTACCTTGTTGAATCCTTGCCATCAAGAATGAATGCAGTTACGAAGGCAATACATGTTCCAACCACACTCAGAAAAAGATATGTGCCGCTTGTTCAAACTACATATTTAAAATGAACTGAATTAACAGTATTCTAGAGTTTTTTCTAGAGTATGTTCAATCTACTTCAATTTGTAAAAAACAATTGAGTTAACCTAACCGATTTGTCTGAAGGAATTGTGTGGGATTCAGCATTTTTTACAGAGCAGGTACTAGCAATATGGTGTTGGTGAGTGTTTGGTGGAATAACATGTTGTGACGTTGAACTGTATGTTCTAACTTTGTCATTGCTAGAAGGGCATCCTTACCTGGCAGTCCTTCCACTCCAGTGGCTTTCACCCAAAAAGCACAGGTGTCTCTGCACTTACCCAGATGGCTTTGCTGTTGATTACAAAACCTGGGAATCACAAAAGCATGAGAAGCACAGCATCTCTTTGGAACATAAAGATCATCTAAATCTCAATTTCGCCTCAAATTGTTCTGTTCGATTACTATTCTCAGAAGCTACAAGCACTATTCTTCCAGAATGAAGACAGAATGTATATCATTTTGACTTGGACACAAAGATGCTGGGCAATTTTAGTTATAAATCAGTGTAATGCAAATGCAAATGAGGTGTTCTTACAAGTAATAGCATACACTTGCTTTTAACTTTTGAATCACTTTCCCAGTAGAGGGGTGCACGGTTATTACAAATTGAGAATGAAATGCATATTAAAAACCTAACTAGTCTATTCTAGCCTATTTAAGGTATATTTACACAGCCCCATTTTTAACTAAAAATAGAATTTTTTTAAATGCATTTTGGCTGTTCATTCACAAGATATCATCATTTTGGAAACTAAAATGCTACACAACAGTGCTGGACTATAGGACTATATGTGCACAGATTCTTTACATGCCATCTACTGCCATCTACTGGCTGGGTATGCATAATACCAACCCAGGCTCATTATTGATATGTACCCTTGCATACATTTCTGGACAGTGTAAAATTCATCCCATACGTTTTTTTGCAGTTTTTGTTTTCACAAATCTACCAGAGGCCGCTGTGTATGTTTGTTCAGATCTCAAATTTGTCTTGCGAGTGCCATTTGCACCTGTTCTTCTCACGTAAATCCACCAGAGGCCACTGTCAACTGACTGACTGACTGACTGACTGACTGAGCGACCGATCCCCCTACCCACCCTCTTACCTAAACCAAACAGATAGTGTTTTCAAAAGCACCGACTGACCCGCCCACCACCTTCCCTAAACCCAATTAACAGTGTTTTCAAAAGCAATACAGAAAAAGAAAAGGCCTCGCAGCAGCTTGATTTTTACCACGTTTTCAGATATTACAACCTTCTCCCCCTGTTATTTACTTCTTTATTTTATTTTTGCCTTTTGTTTTTGTTATACCTGCTTTCTGGTACCATTCTTTGCTGGACTCAAACCCCGTCAACGCGGTCAACTCCTCTCTCCATCTCAAGTCCACCGAAGTACGCGGTGAGCCACTGGGCAAACTGGTAACAGCAGAAAAGCTGTCCAGACAGAGGTAAGCGGTCAGCTGGTAGAGTGAAAAGAAACAGAAGCCGTCACCGGCGTCATGCGAAATGCAGCCCACTTCAGAAATGTACATGGGGCATTAAGTACATTGTAATAATGTAAATATACCATTAAAATATATTGATTTAAGATAGTGGGAAACTGGCATAGATAGCCATTCATGTCATATTTGCATTTTATAACTAATTTCCACATGATTACAAAGCGTGTGTTAGGTTTATTTCAAAAATGAATTGTGAATGAATTATAAATTAATGGAAATTAATTTCTTAATTTAAGCTAATTGTAAAAATAATTTAGAAGATAATTTCAACTAAATTAATTTAATACTGTAAAAGGGTCTGTCATTTGTCAATTTTATTGCACTTGTAAAGGTGAAGATTTCTAAACATTACAAAGGTTTAATTTACAGACAGAATGCATAGATGAATACATACATAATTCATTTATGTAAAAATACATTTGCATAAATATATACATAAAGTATACAGTTAAACATACATTTTACTATGATATTCTGCATAGTACAACTGAAATATAATGATTTAGAAAAATGGTGTATATATGTAAATTAAATACAGAAATGTTTGTTGCCAAAATTTAGATCATACTTTAAACTTAAATGTAATGGTAACAGTTTAAATACCAATTCTCTGTGAACTACTAGCTTATAATCTGCCTATTATTAAGAATTTGGCTGTTTAAGAATTTTGCATAGTTTAAAAGGTATGGACTTATTCTATATCCCTGATCCTACAACCATCCACTTACCCAACCACCACCTAACTAACTTTCTATTTCATTGAGCTAAACTTAGTTAATAGTTTGTTAAATGGGAATTGTACTTTAAAATAAAGGGTGACCAAGATTTTGTACGTGTAACACAAGTGTCAGGTTTTAAATTAATTGTATTAATTCAAATTGAAAGTAAATTGAGGCAAAAACTGATTTCAAATAAAAAAATATTACCAGCATGTTGCTAATTTACACCTAGCAAGGCTAAAGGCTAGAGGCTAAAAATAATGGAACTGAGGATTCAATTTTGTTTAGTTCAAACTGATTTCATCCTGTTGTTTTCATCTGTGTAAGGTGTGACACCACAAGTGACCCCTGTTATCGTCATGGTTATGTTTTGGTGTCTCTGGTGATAATCTCTGCTACTCGAGGGGATTTGGTATCACAGCACCAAAAACATCCCTTCCCCCCTTATCTGAACACTGCTTAGCATCACACACTGATAGGGAAAACTGACCTAAAGACTGTGAGAGTCTCTGTGTTAATGTGACATAAACAGTATAGAAAGGAAGAAATCTTACCTGCGGCCTTCAGGTGTGTATTCTCTGGTCTGCTGGGATAATGTCAGAACTCCACAGGCTTCTTTAAAGGGAAGGATGAGGAAAGGGTGGAGCTTATGCAAATGAGACAGAAGACAACACCACAACTGCAATGTTAATGGAAGATTTTTTTTGGGGGGGTCACTTATTAAAATGATTTTTTGTAACAATAAAACATTGATAAAGCCGCCAATCAGAATCTATATGACCATTTAAATAAGAAGACAACAAAAGCTGCGTGCTTATTGTATGGTGGTGTTTATATCGTTATTGATAGAATTATCATTATAATAATTGCTTTAATCGTGAATGGGCATTAACTGCATGACTGAATTTGTCTGCGATATTTTCATACCATATAAACAGCAATTAGAGGTTTTCTAAACATTCAATTGTTTTATTTACTAGAAGATGAGTGTAAGACATGCAGTGCTCAGCATATATAAGTACACCCCTCACAAATCTATCTTTCAAATTCATATTTTAATAGGAAGCTATACAATATTTTATTTGTGCATATACATTAGATGTATTGATGCCGAATCTGGAGCTTATCTAACAAAATAACATGATAACAGTCCAAAAACTAGTATAGCCAAATTTATATGTAATAGAAAAATATTAAATACAAAATTTAAAAAGGAAAAATAAAGAGAAGCAAAAAAATAGAAAAAATTAGTTGAAATTTTGTAGGTTGTAATTTTTTGCAACATTTAGCTTGATATTTATTGTATTATCTTTACATCGCTCAATATGTTTGCAGGCTAAAATATAATAATTTAATATTATTTAATAATTTAATAAATATATCTGTTCAATAAATCTGTTTTGTTTAAATGCACCAAAATACATTGCCTATATTCACTGAGAAATGGATCAAAATATTCATTTTTTTTTAAATGGGGTGTAGTCAATTATGCTGAGCCCTGTAAATGCATTAAAAATACAGTAAAACAATGTTTTGCAATATATTCCGTATGAACAATGAATGCTCTTAAACACAAATCTTAGTCTAAGACTCAGAAGTAGTGTGTTTGATGAGCAATGGGAACCATTAACAAAAGTACCAAGTGAGATATGAAAAATACGCTTATAAATGCCTTACCTTTTTTCTCCATGAAGAGTTTGATCACCTTTTTTAAATATCTTTTTTATTTGATACCATACGAAGCTACTTTTCTGAGTTCAGGGGGTTTTATGTTTTTATTTGTATTTTATAAATATTCCGTTTCCAATTTTATGATCAAGATCACTTTTTTTTGGCTTCATTTTTTATTTATCAAATATATTTCTGTCTAAATATTGAAGGCCTACTCACCCAAATCTGAGTTTCTCTTAGTAAATCTACTTGATTCCTATGGATTAATTTTTTTTATCTTTGTATGAATTTTGTGTGTCAGTTTTGGGAGACTTTCAATGGAGAGACAGAAATCGTTTAGATTTTATGTAAAAATGTTGTCCTATTTGTGTTCCAAAGACAAATGAATTTCTAAAGGGATGATGACAGAATTTAAATTTTGTCTTAATAGCCACTTCACACGCATTTCTGTTTCAGCTCTGTAATATAACTTTAGTGTTTTTTTATTATTATATGTATTCAATACAGTTGAAGAACTATTAGCCCTCCTGAATTATTAGCCCCCCTGTATATTTTTTCCCCAATCTCTGTGAAGGAAATAAGATTTTTTTCAACACATTTCTAAACATCATAGTTTTATTACCTAATTTATAAAAAGTGATTTGATTCATCTTTGCCATTATCACAGTCCACACTATTCTACTAGATATTTTTCAAGACACTAGTATTCAGCTTAAAGTGCAATTTAAAGGCTTAACTAGGATATTTAGGTTAGCTAGGTGGGTTGGGGTAATAGGCAAGTCATTATATAATGATGGTTTGTTCTGTAGACAATAAATAAATATATATATATATATATATATATATATATATATATATATATATATATATATATATATATATATATATATATATATATATATATATATATATATATATATATATATATATATTGCTTAAGGGGACTTATAATATCGACCATAAAATGGTTTTAAAAAATTAAAAACAGATAAAATTAAAAAAAATAATTTTCACCAGAAGAAAAAATATGATAGGAAATACTCTAAAAACAGAACAAAATAATCTTAAATAAAAACTTCAACAAAATGTAACATAGGTATTTCACTGACTAAACAAAGAAAAATGATATGTGTGTGTATGAAATGTCACTGAGACAAATTACTCAGCCGATTTGTAATTGTAACAAGAAAAAAATGAATATTTTCAACAAATAAATAAATTTTTTACAACGTTTTAAAACTTTTTAACATTTCAGTAACTCACTTACTATGAATTTGTTGCAAATACATATTTTTTACAATTAAATGCTTTATGTATTATCTTAGAGTTTTTAGATTAGTACCTTTTAAGTAGAATTGACTGAAAATTTGTAATATGTGGATCTGGCGCCCGTCATCACCGGAGGTCACAAAAAAAACCATTTAAAAATACGCACCATCTTTATAAATAAACCACAGATTTGAGTTTAAAACAGCTACATTCTCGCATGAAAAACGGCTCAAACGTAACTTTAAAGGTGTGGTTTTTAGGGATTTAACAAAATTAATATAGGTAGAAAAATAATACAATTATGTTAGCATTACTTAAAAGTACAAGTTTCACTGAATAATAGTTACTTGAAAAATGGTGTGGATTATTAGAATAGGTTTGACAAACTTAAAACTACAAGTTGAAAATTGATAAAGTTGATAAAGTTGAGTTGACGTTACTTGAAAGTGTAAGTTGAGAACATGCAAAGTCTAATAGGACAAACTAAAATAAAATGAGTTTGAAATACTCGGATGCAAGTAGTTGCCTCATTTTTTTACAAGTAAAACATATACACAGTATTTTTTACAGGCAGCGTCACGGTGGTGCAGTGGATGGCACTATGGCCTCACAGCAAGAAGGTTGGAGGTTCGAGCCCCAGTTAGGTCAGATGGCATTTCTGTGTGGAGTTTGCATGTTCTCCCCATGTTCATGTGGGTTTCCTCCTGGTGCTCCGGTTTCCCCCTCAGTCTAAAGACATGCGCTATAGGTGAATTAAATAATATAAATTGTCCCCAGTGTATGTGTGTGAGTGCAAGAGTGTAAGGGTGTTTCCCAGTGTTGGGTTACAGTAGGGCAAAACATATGCTGGATAAGTTGGCAGTTCATTTCGCTGTGGCGACCCCTGATTATTAAAGGCTTAATAAATAAAGGCTTTAATCTAGAGGTTCTTTTAAGGGTGTTCTTTTCAGCATACTCCCTGATGTTTTGCAAGCAGCTTCATGGATCTTAACTCAAACCCTTGATTCATCACTCTGGAGTTCAACCTCACCATCTGCCCAGCGTCACGGATGGCACTCAAAGCCCAAGGCTTTCTAATTTATACCAGCACAGAGAGGTTTAGTCAACAAAAAAACGTACTATACATCCAATCAAAATGTCAGAGTGTGGACGTGTGCACACGCGCATGAATATATGCATGCACCGGGAGACTAACATAGGATGATGGTTTTTCTGTGCATTTCCACCCGAGTGAAATGAAGGGCCCATCAGGGGCTTATTCACAGTCTGTGCTGATAGTTTGGATGATTAAGACTCAATCCAGCCCTGCCACAGCTGAGAGGACACAAAGACTTTTCTGACGCTCTTTCCCCATCTCAGGACTGATCACGAATTACACTGTATATCTAATAAAGACATTGGAAAGAAGAAAGGAGGGAGTGCAATTTCAGCCCAATTGGACTGCTTTCTTTACTCTGACTATCATTTTGTTCGAAGATAAATGTGGCAGCGATATCGGTGGTTTGATTGATTCTGCGGCACACGGAGATCCCTGTGGACACATTTTTGGTGTGAATGTTTTTGTAACATTCGATTTCTTAATTTTAGGCAAGCGAACATCTGGCAGCGATCCAGAGTGAGACTGATGATAAAGCGATGATATCTCAGCTGGAGCCACGCAGGAGAGACCAGAGAAAGGAAATGAAAGCCGGTTCTACAAGTCTGATATCAAGCTAGTGACTGAAATTGAATGGAACGACAAGATAACACTGCAAAAACAAATTTTCTTTTCTGTGATGCATTTTAGTTTGTCTGAGTGTTGTGAATGTTTTCGAAGATATGAATGCATACAAAATGTTTAGGGGAATAGAAACTTACAGAAACACCTAAATTACTGAAACAATCCAGATTTACTGAACTTACGAAGCACATGACATTTTTACTAATTTATAAATGTTATCATTGTTATTACAAAGACTTTGTTTTTCATTAAATAACATAAATCAACTTTAATAAATCCTTCGGCAAATGTATTGCACAATGTACAACACAGGCTCATTCTGAAAACGTAGCCCAATATACATTTCTGGAGATCGCGAATTATGTAGCCAGAAGTACGCATGGCTGCATTTCATCTTTAAAACGAACGCTACGGGGTGGTATGATGCCATTCCTTTTCTTGCTAACCAGCTGACTGCTTACCTGCATATGTCAATCTTTTTTAAAACACTATTGGTTGGGTTTATGAAAGGGAAAGGGAGGGTTCTGTCGATCGGTCAGTGAGTCAGTCATTTAGTCAGTCGACAGTCAGTCGACAATGGTCTCTGGTAGATTTATGCGAGAACAGCAGGCACGAATGGCACTCACAAGAGAAATTTGAGATCTGAAAAAGCGTAGCTGAATTCGCAAAAAGACATAGCTCCTGAGACATATTTTGCTCTGTCCAGAAATGTATATAGGGGTACTAAATCAAAATAAGCCTGGGTTGACAATGTAAGTTATTGTTAGTAAATGCACTAACCACCATTAACTAACAGGTTATACTCTATATGCACTTAATTAGACTATAAAACTATATAAAAATATAAGAAATAAGATTAAATAAAATACTATCGTTTCCATTTTGCTTCCCACATTAAAAAATACTATTGTCATTTTAGTAAATACTATAGTGTTTTGAACTATATACTATACTAAAGCGTATAATACTGTATATATTACAATATTTAAAACTCTTTGTTAATTAATACTGTAAATGAATTTAGTTAACACTGTAATAATAACTATATATTAACTATAAGGAACTGATAAAAATATAAATACTGTAGTATACTGTAATTATTACTACAGCAAACTGTGGTGTATTGCAGTATATCGTACACTATAGTCGTACAAACACCACAGAACTGTGAAATTTGTATACTACAAATATAAATATTGCTAGTTTTTGTTTTGTCAAAGTAACTACAGAATCACCAAAACAGATTAATTTAAGAACTTCAGAATATCCCTTTAAGGCAAGTCATTTCACTCGGCGACCATCTTTGAAACGTCTCTCGGTCATTCTGTTTGAATGGGGAATCATCAAATTTAAAAAAATTGCTCGCCAAGCTTATGATCAACTTTCATATTAGGAATCACCATTAAAATTATACAACAACTGTCTCTTTAGTTTCATTTCTAAACATTAGAATCATAGAAAATCTGCAGAAACTCACATCTGGTACATGGCCCTCCGCTGGCAAACCGTCAGTCTTTAGTGATCGATGATTGGCTTCTGTACTAGAAGGCGGGGCTTGATTTGCCATTTTGACCATTACACTTTTCCCCATTTAAAACTACACGAGTGACATGTCTTTTGTATTCTATAGTCTTTGCTATTACCTGGATTAAAATGACTGTATTATTTACTTTAAATTAGTATTTTTTCATGTGGGTAACATACAAATGTATTTTTATTTAATTAAAATTTTGAATATATTGAATGTCACAGAATTATTTTTGTCCAAGCGAATTCTTGTCTTTCATTCCACCACTCCTGTTAAAAATAAAAAGGTATAGTTGGAAAGTCTGTGTGAAGTATAAAAAGCCAGACCTTGAGCAAGGTGTTAATAAATCATAGAGGGAACCATTTCTCTGTGGACGTTTTATGGATTCACCGCCATCCTTTGTGAGGTCTGATGAAGTTCATTAATACATTACAGTAGTCACAGTCGCATAACTGATTCGGGGACATTTCTACATTCCCTGACATGACATCATTCTGGTCACCATGGCCACTAGAATAGCTCATCTCTGTCCGGAGGCTATTAAGAGCGGGCTTTGATCGATTGGTTCAAGGATGTTAGAAGTTGGAACTAATTACCATCGGTGATGAGATGATTAACGCGGCTCTTTAATCTGCCCTTAAAGGCAGTAATCATCAGTGTCCATCAGTGTCTTCTTATCTCCAGATACCTGCTTCATTTCGGCCCTCCACCTGTCTTTCTGAACTCTCTCATTCATGTATGATTCTAGCGTCATCCGCATGTAGTACTGGCTTGTAATTATAACAGGATTTCAGCACACTTTCACATATACCAGAGCTGCAATTAAGGGCATAGTTTACAGACATGACTCTTAAAGGATTAGTTCACCCAAAAATTTAAATTCTGTTATTAATTACTCAACACAGGCTCATTCTGAAAACGAAGTCCTTTGTACGTTTCTGGCGACTGGGAATTATGTAGTCAGAGGTACGCATGGCTGTATTTCATTTTTTTAAACGAACGCTACGGGGCCTCTGTGTGGATGACTTTCCCGCTGCAACCAGTTTGTCCAGTTAGCTCGTCATGTACGTCGGCAGACTTGAGACACAGAAAGGAGTTGACCACAATGTCCGGTGAAGAACAGTTCCAGAAAGCAGATAAGACAAATATAGCATCCAAAAAAAATAAAATAAACAAGTAAATACAAATCTGAAAACGTGGTCAAAATCAGACGAGGGCTTTTCTTTTTTTGAATCGCTTTTGAAAATCGTTGGTTGGGTTTAGGGAAGTGGGTGGGCGGGTCAATCGATAAAATTGGTTGGGTTTAGGGAAGGAGGAGGGTGGGTCAGTCGATTGGTCAGTCGGTCAGTCAGTCAGTCAGTCATTCGGTCAGTCAAACATTCAGTCAACAGTGGCCTCTGGTGGGTTTACGCAAGAACAGCTGGCACGAATGGCACTCACGAGAGAAATTTGAGATGTGAAAAAGCGTACACAGCGGCCTCTCGCGGATTTGCAAAAACAAAAACTGCAAAAAAACATACCTCCTGGGATGTATTTCGCAGCCTCCAGAAATGTATATAGAGGCACGTTTTCAGAATGAGCCTGGATTGTAATTACTCACCCTCATGGCGTTCAAAACCCCTGAAACCTTTGTTCAGAACATGAATTAAGATATTTTAGATGAAATCTGAGAGCTCCCTCATCCTTCATAGACAGCAAGGGTCATGAGAGAAACCAAAAACATTGTCAAAACATCCAATGTTATTTCCTTGGTTAAGATGCAAATTTTTTACAAATAAAATTTTTGTGTGCTAAAAAACAAGAACTGTTTTTGTTTTAAATGTTTTCCTTTCCTTGTCAGGTCATCAAGTTGCACATTCACTATGAGTAATACGACATATTGCCATTAGAGTCAGCCATGCAACACACAAGCATCGTATTGCCAGTAGTAAACATGCACTGGGACCTGACATGACTTTTGTTTTAGTTTTTTAACATTGAACATCTCATGAACTTTGATGTTACCTCATTACCTTCAACACTGAGTTCAAAACTCTTTTTAAATGAGTAGAATTAACTTTCAGTTAATTTCTAATTAACTACACGCATTTCATTTGATAAAGTTGACTGTTGGGTTTTACAGTGTAGGGTTCGGACAGGTTTGGTGCTATGGGTAGCTTTGAGAAGGGGTAAAGTCTAAGGGATGGTCAAGAGTGTAACTATAAATGTAATTAGAGATTAATTACAGATGTAATTAAAACAACCCAGGCTCATTCTGAAAACGTAGTCCCATGGACGTTTCTGGAGACCGTGAATTATGTAGCCGGAGGTACGTATGGCTGCATTTCGTTTTTTAAGCGAACGCTACGGGGCGGTGTGACGCCGTTCCCTTTCGCGGTTGCCCGCTGACCACTTACCTCCGTGTGGAGGGCTTTCCCGCCGCAACCAGTTTGTCCGGTTAGCTCGTCGTGTACGTCGGCGGACTTGAGACGCAGAGAAGAGCTGACCACGACAACAACGACCAGGTTCGAGGCCGGGGAAGAGCGGTTCCAGAAATCAGGTAAGACAAAAACAATATCCAAAAAATAAAGTGAACAAGTTCATAACAGGCTGAGAATGTGGTAAAATCCGAAAATGACGGCTTTTTTTTGTTGGGTTAGTTGGTCAATCTGTAAAACTGCTTGGGTTTAGGGAAGGAGGAGGAGGGTGGGTCAGCCGAAAGGCCGTTCGCCCAGTCAATCATTTAGCGAGTCGGACGGATGGACGGTCATTCGATAGCGGCCTCTTGTGGGTTTACGCAAGAATGGCACAGGCACGAACGGCGCTCGCGAGAGACATTCGAGATGCAAAAAAGGGCGCACAGCGGCCTCTTGCGGATTCGCGAAAACAAAAACTGCACAAATACGTACCTCCTGCGACGTATTACGCGGTCTCCAGAAACATCCACGGGACTACGTTTTCAGAATGAGCTCGGGTTGATTAAATGCATGTATTAAGTAAATCATAAGCACAATGTAAAAAGTACATTGTAACAAATGATTAATTTCAGTGTAAGTACATTTTAGTTAAGGACACTTAATATAAAGTGGGACCAAGTTTTCCAACCCAGGCTCATTCTAATTATGTACCCCATATACATTTCTGGAGAGAGCAAAATACGTCCAAGGAGCTATGCTTTTTTGCAGTTTTTGTTTTTGCGAATCGCCCAGAGGCCCGTGTGTACGCTTTTTGAGATCTTAAATTTCTTTTGCGAGTGCCATTCGCACCTGCTGTTCTCACGTAAATCCACACGATGCTGCTGTCGACTGTCTGACTGACTGACTGACCAACAGACCGATTATCTCCAAAAATGTATATAAGGCTACGTTTTCAGAAGGAGCCTATGTTGAAATTTTCATTTTTGGGTAATTCTTTGAAATGTCTCAAAAAAATAAACTTGTGCTGCATTACTGGGTGTAATTCCCATGAGCACTGTTCTGCTCGATTTTTAAAGGTGCAATATGTAGGATTAGTTAATCTAGGTGCTGCAGTCCAAATTTAAAATATTGTATACTATATATTTGGACTTCATGCAAACGCAGGTTGCCAGATTGAGGACACCAACAGGAGTGAGCTTGCGTGATGATGAGTTTACATTGTAAGATGCACAGCTATTGTTTACGTTTTTTAATATTTATTGTTATTTGACTAATTAACAATCACCTCATGTGTATTTTTATAGCTCTGAATCTGCATTTAGGTTTCTACTGTCCTCCGGAGGTTGCAGTTTTGGCTGTGATTGCATTCATTTAGGCCTTCATGACTGAAATGAATACTACGTTTTCCACCAAGACAACTGACTTTTGCCTTGTTTTTAACATAACCAAGTACTGTATGTTCACTTACAGTAGCATATTTCTTAAATATCTGCAAACAGAATCTGTTTTTTGTTGCTTTAGAAGAGTCAAAAAATGACATGAACAATAAACCCTCTGATAAAACGTGTGCTATTTTCAATCAGGGGAAAATTATATAATGATAATTATACATTGCAACCAGTAGTAGCAATGCAGTGAAGTTGTGACTTTGCAGTTGTCATGTACTACTGTATATGTTAATTTTTACCGTGTTAGTATCTACTAGCATCTTTCATTGTCTTCTGTTAACAATTTCTGTCTCAAACGTCAGACTGCACTACTTTCCTTTTAAATCCTTATGTAAGATGCCAAACATGTGCTGTTTGGCATCACTTAAAAGAAGCAACTTTAAATATAGCCCAAGAGACAGAGCATCACATTTTTTCATTACAAAACAGTAAAAAGGCCAAGTATATTAGTTTGTCTCCATGATGGAAGACTTGTTTCAGTTTGACACAGCTTGTTGTTGATCTCTGAGGGACAAAAAAGACACTTTTTGTACCTGAGCAGAACATCAAGCAGACATCGGCAGAACAGCCGCTCCACTTGGGGCTCATTTGATGGCAGGATTAAGACACAGCCATCATTCACAAACACCTGCTGAAGAGCTGAAAATGCTGCATCTTCAGCTAATAAAGAAACCACATTTAAAAATAGTATTTAATAAATCCTCCCATTAGTGCTAGTATATGCATTTACAGTTGTCAAAAATCAGAGAGAGAGAGAGAGAGAGAGAGAGAGAGAGAGAGAGAGAGAGAGAGAGAGAGAGAGAGAGAGAGAGAGAGAGAGAGAGAGAGAGAGAGGTATGTCTGGCTGCATTTCGTCTTTCAAATGAATGCTACGGGGTGGTTTGACGCCGCCAATGGCTTCTGTTCCTTTAGGTGCTACCAGCTAAATGCTTACCTCCATATGGACGGCTTTTCTGGTGTTACCAGTTTGCCCAGTGGCTCGTTGTGTATGTCAGTGGACTTAGGACGCAGAGCAGAGTTGACTGAGACAACGATGTTTGAGTCCAGCGAAGAACGGTTCCAGAAACCAGGTAAAGCAAAAAATGCAATTAGTAAATAAACAACAGGTTGAAAAAGTGGTGAAATCATGTGGCTGTAACGACTTTCCTTTTTCTAGATTGCTTTTGAAAACACTATCGTTGGGTTTAGGGAAGGGCTGGGTCAATCAGTCAGACAGACGACAACAAGCAGGCCTGGAGTGCATTTCCCAAACAACATCATAACTCCTGAACTACCACAGTACGATGCATCGTTTGGGAAAAAAGATATGTAGTGACAAGTGTTTCCCAAAACCATAGTTGCTTTGTCACAGATCCATTGTTTGAACCATGTTAGTTATAACATAAAACGCCCATAATGATGCTCTAAACGGGCTTGTAACAACTTCTTTAGAAAAAAAACATATATTACCAATATTAGTTTTGGTAATTGTATGCATTCGTTTTGCATATTAACTGAAATATATGTAAACGGCACATTTGGGCCAATGTTTCCTAAATATCATTGAGAATATTCCATATTCTATTCTAAAACATAAAACCACTTAGCTAACACGTATCATAATCTCATATATAAATCATATAAATTGTTAATGATTGTAATTTACAGTAGGCTATTTATTAAAAAAAGAAAAAAAATCCTACTAAATAATAATAATAATATAGATTTTTTTATTATTCAAAATTTTTATATTTTATTATTTCATAAAAAAATTTTTTAAACGTCTAGTCTACTTTTACAATTTGACACATTCAAACCACTGCAGAAATGTTCTAACCAACGCGTACATGTCATATACAGATACATTTCTTATTAAATAACCTACTATAAATTAAAACCATTAAAACCACATATGCTATATATTTTTGATTTCACAAGCTTTGGAGACATAATGTAAATTCCGTCACCTATAGCTTTCGTCATGAGCCAGGGCTGCGTTCAAAACGGCATAAATGTTTTCAAAGTGCACTGCGAAAGAAGCACAATTGTAAACATGAAGATCGCTAAAACTGAACTGTAAAAATACTTTGAAAGCAAATTACACCTAAGCAGTGTTGCCAGATGTAGCTGACTGATTCCAGTAAACAGGTCAAAACAGGTTTATAAGGGGAGACCGGGGCTGGCAGGCACGCCGTTGCAAAACCGCCCATATTTTCACTACCCACCTATGTCATTTTTTACCCGCAAAATAAATTCAAAACCGCCCAATCTGGCAACACTGCACCTAAGAGAGATGACTTTAATGCTTTTTTAAATCAATCCAAATTTAAATTTGGAACATTCTAAATGAATAGGGCATAGGGATAACTAGAAATATAAAACAACCAGGAGCTATGCTTCTAACTACAACTCTAGAGGTGTAGTTGGAAACGTACAAGTTTGCAACACAGTTTGCGAATGTTCGTTGCAATGACGGATTTGGGAAATGCCAAGTCAACTAACTATGTTTGTAATGACAGAACTTGTGACCTTAGTTGGCTATGATGGTTTTCAGAAACACACCCCTTGTCGACTAAAGTGTATATTGTGCCCTCTGGTGCATTTATGCGAGAAGAGGATCCACGAGAGACATTTGAGATCATCAAACTGTGTACACAGTGGCCTCTGGCAGATTTGCAAAAACAAAAACTGTGAGCATACATAGCTCCGGTTACGTTTTTTGCTGTCCTCAGAAATGAAGACCTGGGTACATATCCGCAGGAACAAACCACTAATGCCTAAAAAACTTACCAAACTATCCTACATTGCCTAGTTAACATAATAACCTAGTTAAGTCTTTAAATTGCACTTTAAGCTGAATACTAGTATCTTGCAAAATAGAAAATTAGATTAAAAAAAGTAAACATTTCTAATGACATGCTATCCTGAAATCCCAACACAATCTTTAACATTTTAGCGAACTGGGAGCTAATTCTTGACATAAAAAGTTGACAAAATCCTCATCTTGCAATCCAGTCATGTGTCTCTATGACATCCAGCGAGTTTATTAACCAACAGCACATCGTACGGAACTCTTTAAATGAACATGACTTATTCTGCATATGAATGAGTGCTGGAACTGTCCTGCTTGCTCTTTTGCTCAGGATTGTGTGGTGTATAAATAATACATGGAAACCCACAGTGAAGTAAGGCTCAGAAAAAAAAATGCTGAAAATGCAACCGAAAGCCTTTGATTCATTTTTTAAAACTTTGACTTTAAAGAAATAGGAATGGCTGCAATCACGGCTGTCTGCCACAGACACTGAGGTCTCTGATGATCAATAAAATCTCCACCTAGACTAGAAATACTGCATTGATGATGCCCGAGTGATACAGAAAAGAGGAATACTTTAACTTTCCAATTGAGTGCCTTTCAAGAATTCCATTGCGGTACATTGTGGTCAAACTGTCAGGTAAGATTAATGAGAAGTTCACCTCCCCAATGAGGCTCCTGAAATCCTGACTAAGGAGAGAAAGACCATGTTGTAGCTTAGAGCGTCACTAAGCATTTGCAACATCAAGCTATTTGTCGGTTTACACTGAAGGCAAAAAAAGCTGAAGAAGTGACAAGTAAAAACAAAAATTATAATATAATTATTCATCATTCATTCATTTTCCTTCGGCTTAGTCCCATATTTATCAGGGGTCACCCCAGCGGAATGAATTGCCAACTTTCCAACATTTCGGCATATGTTTTACGCAGTGGATGCCCTTTCAGCTGCAACCCAGTACTGGGAAACACCTATACACTCTCACGTTTCACACACTCATACACTAAGGCCTATTTAGTTTATTCAGTTCATCTATTGGGCATGTTGGACTTTGGGGAAAACCGGAGCACCCGGAGGAAACCCACGCAAACACCGGGAGAACATGCAAACGACACATAGAAATGCCAGCTGGCCCAGCCGGGACTTCAACCAGCGATCTTCTTGCTGTGAGGCGACAGTGCTACCCACTGAACCACCACGCCATCCTAATATAAATATATGAATTATAAAAACTGATGATTCTCGAATCTGATTGGCTGATAGCTGTGCGATATTCTGTAATATCAGCACTTGCACCGTCTCTTCACCCTTGTGTATTACTACGCCCACATAGAGACAAGCTAAAGACTAAACTCACTACATTTTGACAAATATTGCAGCTGTGGGACAACATAATGTACTTTTGAGGGTTTTTTAGGTGAGAATGTAGTTATTTATATTCATTCATTCATTTATTTTCTTTTCGGCTTAGTCCCTTTATTAATCTGGGGTCGCCACAGCAGAAGGAACCGCCAACAAGCGGATGCCCTTAGAGCTGCAACCCATCTCTGGGAAACATCCATACACACTCATTCACACTCTTACTCTACGGACAATTTAGCCTACTCAATTCACCTGTGCTGCATGTCTTTGGACTGTGGGGGAAACCGGAGCACCCAGAGGAAACCCACACGAATACAGGAAGAACATGCAAACTCCACACAGAAACGCCAACTGACCCAGCCGAGGCTTGAACCAGCGACCTTCTTGCTGTGAGGCGACAGCACTACCTACTGCGCCACAGCGTCGCCGTTGTTTAGATTGAAAAAGTTTATTTATAAGGACAGTGTCTATTTGAAAATGTGATGGAACGATTGACATTTCATTATAAGATGACCACTATGAGCAAAATATCATCTCCTAATATCATACTAATATCATTGGGCTTCTGGGCCCCATATATATCAGGAGACATGGATATTATCAGTGTTTCTGGATGATTTATGATTTATAGTTATGTGTTTGTCTATTGTATTGTAATTATTTGTTTCAGGGTTTGAACTACTGATGAAGTACAATAAAATTTACAATACAAATAATTCCATTTGGTTATGCCGAGATCACAAGAAAATAAAAGTTGTGAGTAATTGAGTTTAAAATTTAAGCAGAGATCAGGAGAAAATGAGAAAAAAATATTTGAATGCATGGCCTCTTAGGACTTCTGTACATTTAGATCTTTTTGGAATAAAATAAAAAAGGATGCTCCAATTGATCGGCCAGAGATCAATTTCGACCGATAATTGCATTTTACGACTCGATCTGTATTCGCCAATCTGGGATGCGTTTCCAAAAACCATCATTAGCCAACTAAGGTCGCAAGTTCTGTCATTATAAATATAGTTTGTTGAGTTGCCGTTTCCCAAATCCATCGTTCCAACGAACATTGGCAAACTGCGTCACAAACTTGTACACTTGCAACTACACCTCTGGAGCTGTAGTTAGAAACATTCTATGCCCTAGAATATGCCCTATTCATTTAGAACATTCTAAGATTTAAACTTAGAATTATTTATAAAAAAAAGCATTACAGTCATCTCTCTTAGATGTAATTTGCTTTCAAAGTATTTTTACTGTTCAGTTTTAGCAATCTTCATGTTTACAATTGCGCTCCCTTTGCAGTGCACTCAAAATGTCATTTTGAACACAGCCATGGCTCATGATGAAAGCTATAGGTGTCCTATTATTTAAAAGTGGAATTTTTGTTATGTCTTTAAAGCTTGTGAAAACAAAAACATTGCATAAGTTAATTGTTTTAATTTATAGTAGGTTATTTATTAAGTATCTGTATTGTATATGACATGGCCCCGTTGGTTAGAACATTTCTGCAGTGGTTTACATGTGTCAAATTGTAAAAGTAGACTTTAAAAAAAAAAAAAATGAATAAATAAATAAATAAACAATATCCTACTTAATAATAATAATATTATTATTATTAATAATAATAATAACAATAATAATAATAATAATAATAATCATCATCATCATCATCATCATCATCATTAATATTATTATTAAAGTAGGATTTTTTAAAATGTCATAATAAATAATAAAAATAAAATTTCATTTCTTAATAATTAGCCTTATTATAGCCTTATTTATATGATTTATATATGATATTAGAATACGTGTTAGCTTTTGTAAGTGATTTTATGTTTTAAAATAGAATATGTAATATTCTCAATAATATTTGTAAAGGAAACATTGGCCCTATATCTGCCATTTACATATATTTCAATTTATATGGAAAACGAAAGCATGTTTTGTACCAAAACTAATATTGTATTTTTTTATGCGTGTAAAACAATATAATTTGCACTAAGAAATTATGGGGTTCTTCTCTAAAGAAGTTGTCACCAGCCCGTTTAGAGCATAATTATGGGCGTTTTATGTTATAACTAACGTGGTTCAAGCGATGGATCTGCGACCGAGAAACTACGGGTTTTGGAAAACACTCATCACTACATCATTCTTTTCCCAAACGATGCAACATACTATGATAGTTCAGCCCCGAGTTATGTCGCTGTTTGGGAAACGCACCCCTGGATGGTCTCATGAACCGGTCAAAAATGTTTACGAGTTTTCAAGCAGAGGAAGACACACACGTGCACCCGGCAGTGCTACAACAGCAGGTAAATGATGATCGCTGCGTTCCCAACACAGCTAAAATATATACAGATGTGGTGTGACCTTGGTTTATAAAGTTTATTGGCACGACTCACTCAAGTTATGGTCTCTTTGTTGCAACCATTGTATATCTAGCGTTTTGAGCTGCTGTGATGCGAGCTGAGCAATTGCACCTATCTAATGCCTCATCCAACCTCATGACTTCTCCCAGAAGCTCAGAGTCTCCAGCATATTCATAGCTGTGAATATGCAGTCTAAACCTTATCTTCATTGAGACATGTTGAATTCTTCTTCCATCATTTGCAATGTTTCTAAATCAGTCATTTTCCTTACCAATTTTTTTAGCTGTTTTTCTGTAAACCTGCGTCTGACCATTACATGTCTACACTAAATTGTTTTAAGAGACGTGTTTAAGGGATTATATGCAGCATACTTTATTTATTCTCTTAGGTAAGGAGAGATCTCCACTTACATATCATACTTGGAGAGGAAACTTGCTTTATGCATTATAAAGCTTGAAGCACCAAAATCTGTACTCGTTATCGGCCGATCACCATGACTAGGAATCGGTGCTCTGTTTCGGCTACAAAATTCCTGATTGGAGCATCTCTAAAAAAGGTGGTGTTTTCAGATGTTTATATTCATTTTAACACCAATGTACTGAATAATAAACATTACATTTTACTTTAAATTATACTTAATATGTACAGTAAATCCAATGGCTTCTTAATTTTTTTCTATTACCATACTGTATATGACCCACAACATAAGATATGGGTAAATCTTGTCTCAACTGCTTGAGGTCATTAAGGCTAAGATTTGTTACATGACCACTAATACAATACAATTTAATCTGAAATACAAACAGTATATTAGAAAAAAGCTCATGCTATGAGTTTTGGCAGTACATTGTGGTTAATTCAATATCTACATAAATCTAGATTACTATAATATCTGTCAAAGTTGACAAGATCAATACCTTTTATGAGTAAGCCAGACAGACTGACTGACAATCCAATGCCCAATTATAAACTCACTGACTTTTCAGATCAAAACTGAACTGCATATTGAGAACTCAGACATCTGTTCAGTTCTAGCAAGTCTGCCAAGAAGCTGCTGAATGTAGCGATTCAGCTAAATGAAGTGATAAAACGTCACAAGTGAACCTCAAATATAGTACACTGATAACATCAGAGAAATGCTAATAGAAATATCCAGACAGCACAGTACAGGTTGTGCTACTCATAATTAGTTAAAATGATTCATGTAATGAGAAATATAATTCTCCTTAATCTTTTTGAGAATAGCATGTGAACATGGTGTATCTTTACAAATGACCAATTCAACTGATGTTTGATGAAAAGATGCTACAATAAAGTCTTACTCCAAAACAGATGACAGCCCATTAGAAGCCCACTGACCAACAAGAAAATCATTAACATGCAACCACCTACATTGAATGTCTATTTAGTCATCATAAACTCAACCTGCTCAATCCAGCTCAAAAAGGCACTTTAAATTCAAATGAATATTCTATTTTTGAAAAGAGGGCGGGGCTACAAATGCCTGAGCATCAGCGTAGTGGCAGATTCAAAACAGGACTAATGGTATCTCTGTGAAAAACTGAAAATGTCAAAAGAAGTGGCTCAGAAGAAGGCACTCTATGGAGATTACTGTGTTCAATTGTGCATTCTAAAACTTTACATTTATAATACCTTAGTCACTGATATTATCTTTGGCAGGTATGGTCAAATGGCAGATGGCTGCTTCTCTCTCAGTGCTGTCTACACTAGTTAAGGAGAGATTGTCACTAATGGGCTGGACATAAAAAAAGGAGAATGTCAATCAAATTGTTTTTGTAGACTGTTTTTATCAAGTGTGATTATAAAAAATACAATTAGTTAATTTTTACCATTAGAAGCTGGCTATATCCACACACTGTCGCCCCATAACTGTGCTTTAACCTCTTATAAAAGTGATTTTTGCATAATTTGTTTCTAACTGTAACTAATGATTGATTTCAAATGCTCGACTTAAGTTATGAAGTGAGATTGTAGTAAAAACATGCTATTAAATGTGGTATTCTTGTGCTTTCAGATGTAGCAGCATTTGCTACACAGTTAAGCCTGGTTTATACTCATCGCATCCGCTAGTTCGCTTGAGAGCACGCATCGAATGTGACGTTATCGTTGTGTTTGCGGAGGTTCACTTTGGGGGTGCATGTCATGATTTCGGCTGGCGTAGCGCATGATTTTTTTTTTAACTCGAAAGAAGTGCGCACGGCACCACATTTGATTTGAGCTGAATATGTACCACTTTGAAGAGATTTTGTCTGAAACAGGTCCGACTGTACAGACATCTTTATGAACCGTGAACGTAGACATAACCAGATGATCAATATTTCCTGGCTAGATATTGCAACAGCCGTGGGAAAGGAGGAAAGTTTTTGTTAAAAAGTTTGGAAAAACCTGAGGGATAAGTTTGTTAAAGCCAAAAGAGGCCGTGGCAAAAGTGGAGACCCGGTACAAAATTACAGAAATATGTTTCTCCACCAGTCACAGGTTTTATACTGATGTATATGTTACAATTTTAAGTTTAAAACAATTTAATAGTTACAAAACTATAATGAAGTAACAAATTATTTCTTTAATAACTGGATAGGAATATTTGAACCTATCAGTTTACAATATACTGATGCCTGTTTATCTAGGCTTTATTGGTGATAGTGGTCAGGAATGTTGGACCATTATTGCCTTTTAGCATAGCTATAGGACAGAAACTAGCCAGACAGTAATGTGTGAATTGTGGAGTGGGCTAAATCTAAAAAAACATCTGTATTTTTTAGTAAGTGTGGTTTTTTGCTTTTATTTTTGCCACAATAAAGAATATATTTGTAGAGCAACCTATGTTCTGTTGTCATTAATATTTTAATACACTTTAATAGGTAAAACTGTCTGAGATATGAACAAAAGCAAGTGATGCATCAAAGTTTAATTTAAAAAAATCTTGAATGGTCATAAAAATCCTTATAATCATTAAAATAATTTATTAAAATAATAAAAATTGTTAGTTTAAAAATCTTGAACAATATTAATGATATGACGTAGTTCCGTAAACTTTCTACTTCTCTGTTTATCCATCTGACTTAACGGTCAGTTTCATTTGACTGGCCCCTGTTATTTTAAAGAATATCACAACGGCAAACACGTCAAGTATAAAGGCCTCATCTTATTCATGAGGTGCGCACGCAGTCAGCGGAGTTATTATTATTATTATTAATATGGGTATGAAATGGCAGAAACACAGACAGACAGACAGTTAGGATAAAGACTGGATAAAAATAAATGACAGATAGACATTATTGTCCTGAATGTTGAATGAACGAACCATCCATCTACCCATCAGTCACAAACACAACATTCAACCACCATCATATACCCAAAAAACAAACAAAACACACACAAGAATCATTGACTTGTTGCTTAGACTGCATTGTAAATCGGTCGACTTGAAGACAGAATTACACCTTAACTCAATCATATATTAAAATCTAAAAGCAGCTTACCCTTTAAACAGTCAGTCAATCTTACCATCAAGTAAATCTGATGGATGGCCTGTTAAACCCTTCCCAATGCTTTCTACATAAATCATTGGTGCCAGCAGAAGACACTTGCCATCTAGATATGGCCTTCCTTGATAAATAATGGCATACGATACATCCTTCAAACCATCCTTCAGCACGATTCCTCAATAAGCACTGAGGCTAAAAGCATCTTTATAGCTGAGCTGATGGCATATCTTACAAAGCTTCCTCCCTTTTAATGCTATTAAATAGCGCAGATGGTTATTAGGTTCATTGAAATTGCTACTGCAACATAGAAATTTCCAACAAGATGGTAAGAATATGGTTTTCTCTTTCAGGTCATTACATAACAGTTTAGATAAGTATAACATAAATCTAAACATTGGGATACTGATTACTAATTAATATATCATTGACATTTATAAACAACATTGTTTTGGAGAATGCCATTGTTTCATTTATTGACTTTGTTTCTCTTCGTTAGCTTTTTACAAAAACAGTACCACCATAAAACATTCTTAAGATAACGCACAAGTGATATCCCAGATAGCATACGAATGTGGGCCCCTTCAGGCAGTTATGCGGCACTGGTGTCATACTGCCCCATAGCATTTGTTCTAAAGACGGAATGCAGCCATACGTAGTTCTGGCTACATAATTTGCAATCTTCAGAAAGCATATAGGGCTATATATATATTTTCAGAATGAGCATGTGTTGGACTAACTGATGTAGATACTAGACCTGAACTTGGCACTGCTTATGTCTATCATAAAAGAACGACAAGTGATAAACAAGTTTAATCTTTATGATAAAAACAAGCTGATGGTCCTTTAACGATTCAACCATCTGGTTAATCCAGAGAAAAGCTACACATGCAATTTGATTGGTCCATCAAAGCCTTTTTGTTTCTTCGGTACCTTTTCTGATACATGACTCAGCCTTCTGAGACTTTCGGCAGTAGGAACAAGAAGGGCAATTTTAAGAGTATCTGACGCAACGTGACTGAATAATTGGATTAGAGGTGCAAATTTCTGATTTGTTGACAAGGCAATGTCCGCCACAGAGTCTGGTTCTGAAAGAACTTTTTTTTTTTTATATCTCTGAGAATTTATTGCATGTTTAATAATCCTCAGCCTCATCAAGATTTGTCCCCCCTACCAGCTGGACCCTGCAAGCACTGGGCAGCAGGACAATTTTGTGACCTTACACAGACAAGCTCTTCACCTGGGGGCAGCAGACTTTCAGTAAGGAGAGATGAAGACGACACAAATGGCTTTGACCTCATCGAGGTCACAATATGGCTGAGTCTCAACTCTAGCAATAAACACTCAAATTCATCATTCAGTAACTGCTGCATGTCAGAGACGGCAGATGGCATGTGCTGTTTCGTAAAATAAAGAGAACAGAGTGACTGACTGGTCTAATGATTGAGCATTTCAAAGAAGAGGATTACAAAATCCTTCTATGAACCCTAATAAACAATACAGGGCACAGAGATTACTGTTGTTTTTATTTGGAGCTGTACAAGAGCCACTGCATGTCTACCCCGACCAATGCAGGAAATTATATGTGCACTTTTTCTGGAAGAGCAAATCTTGCATCTGATACAGTCAACAAAGCAGCACATCTTTGGATTTGTCAAAAATGCGGTCGATCTGAGGAACCTACATTTCTCTTCTATCTGTCTAATGGTCTTCAACAAGGCTTTGGAGATCAACTATGCAGGTTTATTTATTTATTTCTATTGCATGGAGTGCTAAATCTGGCATAGCAGTTAGGTCCACAGTGTGAATATGAAGCAAATAGTACTTTCATGAGCTGTAGTCAGCGTGTGGCTGACGGAAGACAAAATATCCTCAAGGCCCTGCAACTCTTTAGACAGAGTTGTCTATGAAAATTCACCCCTTTCACTTCGAGAGGGTTCAGTACGAGGGCAAGGAAGAACAGGTTTGTCCTAGAGAGCAGTGCATGTGCATTTCTCAAAAAGCTCCAGCTGGTAAAGGGTGCTTGTTATTCCCAGAAGTCTCTCCACCATTCCCAAGTAGAGAAAGGTCTTCACAGGAGCCAGCCGTCTCTGTGTCCGGAGTAAGAACTAGTCTAGGTGGAGGAAAGGCCACCCATCCTCCATCCTGCTCATCTTCGAGTCCTGTGGTTGCAGCTGCTGCCGCCGCACACTCCTCTTTAAAGAGCCTATCGTGCTCCTGTTTCAACTCCTGATAGGAGCGCGAAAACATGTGGAAGATGGAAGTAGCTGGAAAGGCCATGATTAGGATCCCACTCAGGATGCTGCTGAGCGCCACCACCTGACCAGGGATGCTCCTGGGCACCATGTCTCCATAACCCACTGTGGTCATGGAGATGATCGCCCACCAATAAGAAGCAGGGATGCTGCTGAAATCCTGCGCTCCGGTCAGCTCGCTCTCTGCCAGGTGCACCAGTGGCGAGAAGAGCGTCACGGCCACGCAGAGAAAAAGCAGCAGCAGGCCAAACTCACGGGTGCTCCGGCGCACCGTCAGTCCCAGTGTCTGCAAACCCAGAGAGTGGCGGGCCAGCCGCATTACATAGAGGATCCGAAGAGCACGTAGGATCCGTAGTACCAACCCAAGCTTGTCCAAGTAACCCTTACCTCCAGAAGGTCGCTCATTTTCGTCATTGGGTTTCTCATCCACAACCAGAGACACGTAGTAGGGCAGAATGGCCATGGCGTCGATGATGTTCAAGGGTCCACGGAGAAACTGCAGCTTGCTGCGCGCCTGCACGAACCGTAGCATAAACTCCAGGGAGAACCAGGCCACACACACCGTCTCAATGATAAACATATGGTGGCATTTCTGCGAGCACACACCCTGTGGAGGGAGAAAGAACAAGAAGCTAATTTAATTCCCAATTCAATTATTTCCAATACCATTGCGTTGCATTTCAATTTAAAATCAATGCATTTAGGCTTTGCATATTAGAACTTGAAGTTAAAAATGGAGAGCAATACACAAAAGTGAAAGGGGAATGGATAAGAGGGAGAGGGCAGACAGAAAAACTCAGTGTTTACTGTTAGTTTTCTAGTCACACTAACAGATAAGTCAAGCTGTATTACTTAATTAGCCTGAGTCAGGGGTCAGATTGAAGCGGTGGGGGAGGAATGGCTTACAGAAAAGACAAACCAGACCACTTTGACCTTGAAATGCCTGAATTAAATACTGGATGTTCGAGAAACATACTGGAAGTGACCCAGATGAGATTTTTCCCTCATATGACATGCCTACAGATGTGATCCTTGAAGCTATATATTTATGTTGCAGTATTACCTGAAAGCACACGTGTAGTTGCAACCCAGCGTCATTCCGATTACGTACCCCTATATACATTTCCGGAGAGAGAGAAATATGTCCCAGGATCTACATTTTTTTTTCGATGTTTTTGTGAATCTGCCGGAGGCCGCTGTGTATGCTTTTTCAGATCTCAAATTTCTCTCGTGAGTGCCATTTACGCCTGCTCTTCCGCTCTGCATCTCTAGTCTGCCGACGTATGTGTTGAGCTACCGGACAAACTTGTAACAGCGGAAAAAACATCCACATGCAGGTAATCGGTCAGCTGGTAAGCGAAAAAAGGAATGGCGTCATACCGCCCCGTAGCGTTCGTTTTAAAGACTAAATGCAGCCATACGTAGCTCTGGCTACATAATCCGCGATCTACAGAAATGTAAATAGGGCTACATTTTCAGACTGAGCCTGTGTTGTGTAGTTAACGTAGGAATATCATCACATGGTTTTTTTAAGTTGTTAACATTCAGTGCCAGTAAGTGTCTTGCTTAAATCTTTAAAACCAGAGGAGGAGCGAGCAGAATCAGGGGAAAGATGCTGAGATAGCAGATTTAATTAATATTTGGTGAGATGCATTAGTTCAAGCAAAACTCAAGGGAATGTATCACAGTCATGGTATGTTAGCAAATTAGCTGTGCAATTTGCAGTTACTGGAAGACACTTGGAGATGTGATGGTTTTGTTGATGATATGTGTGCTTATGGTGGTAAAACGTGCTTTGTTTTTGTACATGCTCTCTCACAGTTTCTTTAAGGTCAATTGCTTGCTCACAGTAAAGCAGGTGTGTGCAGTGGGCGAATTACACATTGACCATCAGGGGGGTCAAATTTTTTGGTAACGTTAGTTTGTGTAACACATCCTTCAGTCATTTTTGTATTTATTTAAATTACATCTAATTTATTAATAAAACATTTGTAACTTTTCAGTGCTTTTGAGGGATATTTAGTGTGTTCTGACCTCCAGTATCCTCTGATTAGCTATTTCATACTGTAGGCAAAAACTATACAAACTATGCAATCTAATTTGACTTTACTTTCAGGCTATATGTAGAAACAAACCCCTATTTTACGAGAAAACAGTCTTGTGAACACTTACCGTGTCTATCAGTGCTCTAGATCTGCAGTTTCAAACTGTTAAATTAATTTTCTTTCATGCATAGACTGATTAGCACGATTGTGCACTCACAATGGTATAAACCATAATAGGGGTGGTCAAATGTATATTTATATGATCTATTATTTTAATTATTAACATTATTTTTTCAAATAGAAATCAGAGAAAACTATTTCTCAGTATTAAAGGGCAGAACCCCCCATACATCTTGTTTTGATCCCCTTCAGAGGGGATGGGGGGGGTCAATCCCCCACACACGCCCCTGTAATTTGCACCCAGGGTGTATGTAAACGTGTTTTTACAAATATTTATAACATTGCTATATGATCTATGATGTGCAACAGCCTTAAAGAACAAGATATGTAAGGAATAATTAATGAAATATTGTTTCAACATATATCTTTATCAATTTTTAAAGCTGCACAGTTTGTAGAGATTGATAACTGTTTGATTATTTTTTAATTAATCTTATTTATTTTAAAAGGTAAGCAATTCAAAATAATTTAAACACTATTTTACAGCTAAACTAGTGAAATAAACATAATACATACATATTTAATCAATTTAAATAAATACAATACAAATAATACAACAAATGGTGTAATAAAACATGTTTATCATATTTCTGATGATTATTTGTTGATTCCGAAAATACAAATAAAGCATGATTTTCATGTCATCAGTAATCTTACTTTTAAAAACAAAACAAAACGGAGGGAGACTGTGAGAAACAAATTTAATTCTGAATTAATTTATTTTTAACAAAAATGCTTTGCATTTAAATTGAAAATCAATAGCCTTAGGTTTAGCATATAAAAAATAAATTAGAAAACTTTAATGTGAAAGGGAAATATAAAATAAAATATCCCTGTCAGGGTTCTCTCCATTTGGTCTGGTTAATTTTTAGTTTAGTGACAGCCATTGTCTTATCTCGAGGACATGTGGTTTTGAGTTTGTTAAAGCTGCCACTCTGTTATCTTTAAACCCTACTTGTGAGCGTGCAGTTTTGGTTAAGATTGAGCTGTACTCTCTCATATAAAAATGAACGGTTGAGTCTTTAATAAGCCCCTTTTACACAAGAACTACAGTAAATTACCAGAAAAATAACAGAATGACTTTACCAGTAAATACACAAATGCTTATATTAGCAACAACAAACTCTTATTTCCCCCAGTAAGATCACACTCACACATCAGTGCTGATATCAATTATCTATTTAAAGGGCTCCTAATTTACCCCTTTTACAAGATTTAAGATGACTTTGCTGTCTCCAGAATGTCTCTGTAAAGTCTCAGCTCAAAATACCTATCAGATCATTTATTATACCCTGTGAATACGTGAATTTTGGAGTAAAATTACATTGTAGCTGTTTTGTTGCCTGTGCCTTTAAATGAAAATTGAGCTGGTTTTCCCTGCCCACCGTTGCCGCTTGCGTATCTTTTTCAACAGTCAGCAGTCACGGGCATAAACAGCAATGAAGCAGATATTCATCATTATTTGATGTATTTGTTGTAGAGTTTATTCAAGCCTTTCTGCTATGATGAGTCACATACAAATGCCATTATAAAGTTCGCAGTACACACACACAGATGGGCACACACACACAAGTTAACTTTGCATTGTTTTTGCACGTCTACTTGAGGCAAATATGACAGGATACGAGTTAATACACATTGCTATATACATTGCTATATCCATTTTGCTACAGTACCGAAAAAAACAACAACAACAACAACAAGAGATGTAACGTCCAAAAACCGAGACTCCTGTTGTATGTTTAAATGTTCTTCTGATGCAACTGTGGTGATTCCAGTGTATAAATTACATATCGATTTGACTGTCTTTTCTTTATAACAAACATGCACTGATTTAAAAATGTTTTAAACTTGTCAAAATTCTTGAGTTGCAGCTGATCACAGAGAGTTGGAACAGATCTTTTAATCCCAGTTTCTTTGCAAATTCAGTTTTTTTGGACATGTTATATGTGTTACTCTGGAGATACGAAGATGTTAATACGCTCCTGTCAATCAATTCGGTGGGCGGGGAAACTGCACTTTAACATCATGTTGCAGTGGGCCTCAAAATCACTGGGATTTGGATTTTATTTTAACATCAGGAAACTTTGAAAAATAGACTTGTGTTTTTATCACTCCAATATGAGTGTGGACACACTATACCTACACACAGTTCTGTTCAAAACAGCTTCCAAAAGTTGATTTTGCATCACAGGTTCCCTTTAAATGAGAGGCTGTCAATTCACCATCAATTCAACTACTAATAGAGCAAATACTGTGCTGCAAACACAGCAAACCCTGCTCAATAAATACCCTGCCTTCCTATAACGACCTCTTTCTGTCATGTTTCAAAAACCTTTCAAACATCGTTCATGCTTTTGCTCATCTGAGAAGTCTGAAAAGCCTTTGTAAATTCTCATTCTCAATCAAAAGCAACAAACTCACAGTGTGAATGGACAAATTATCAAAGTGCAGCAGCTCTGAGGTGATTCATTTGTGCAAATTCAGCAATTTTAAATGCTCTGCGCGCCATTTGTCCTCCACCGTCCAGTACGTACTCAGCCTTCGTTTTCTCTCTCTTTCTGTCACTCTCCCCACAGTTCTCAGTCATTCTCATTCCCTCCTTCCACTCCAACACCTTCCTCTCATCTCATTTCTCTGGCTTTTACTCCCCGTCTCTCTGCAGTGGGGATGAAGTGGTTGCTGCTGCAGCTGCAGGCATTATGCATGTTAAAAAAGGATAACAATTTGCAACTCGTCAGGCTGATTGTCAATTTCTCAGCACTAATGCACTTAGGGTGACCTTATCTCTGTGAATCCACTAGAAATGTCAATGGCATTCCCCCTCCTCTCTGCCCAAAACCAATCAACCACAGCTCTAGTGTCTATACAACCTGTATACGTACGTTTAGAAATCACCTACAGAGCTGAAGAGCACATTATAATGAAGACTTAGAGAATAGTATATATAGCAGCAGGGATCCACAACTATTCAAATCAAAATATTGACTCTTTTAGTCTTTATGCAACAAAGATGAGATTTTAAATGAACATCTTAGCATTTATCAGAAGCTTTTATCCGAAGCCACATTGTGATTAGTTAATAATACATGGTTTCCACTACATTCATTCTTCCATGGCGGGGCGCCACGCCAAAATTCATCCCACCACGGCTACATTACAGCTCCTCATTCAAAACATTTTCGTTTTTTTAATAGCGGGTAATAATCGCACCAAAACGTATTAAAAGGTAAGTGAATTATAACAGCGCAAACTTTTCTGTAACCGTAGTAGTGCTGTGCGTCATTTGTTTAACCCTTTAAGGTGACGTGCTGACTGACTGACTGACAGGTGCGTGAGGCCAGTAAACACGACGTATAGCCGTTTCACTTTACTTAAGGACGCATTAATACCAATCTGTAGGTCTATTGGAGACATTCATAAATATTCCTAGCAAATCTAATAAATGCAGGAGACATACTCGTTACATAAACGAACTAAATCGCACTTCAGCAGCGTTTATTTGAGAGCGCACAAGAAGATCTGCGCGCTCTTGAATCGGCTTATATGTGAGGGGGCGTGCAAGAAGTTTTGTGCATGAGCAGAGGAGATCGGCGCGCAAGCAAAGAGATCCGCATGCTTGTAGGCTATTACATAAATAGGATCTCGACTTCTAATACTGCGCTCACGACATTTGTCATAGAAATAACGCCACAGGTAGTTGGTAGATCTGTGTAAAAAAAAGCCTGCCGCAAATATCTAGAGGAAACACTGTAATATATATATATATATATATATATATATATATATATATATATATATATATATATATATATATATTTATATATATATGACACAAAAAGAAAAATAGAAATATTACCTTTTCATTTGAACAGAGAAGGGCTCATACAATATACTATCTGTTTATGGTTTTTATAAATATTCAGATTTTTAGACAAACAAATAGAATAGACACAATGCTTACTCTAAACTCATACTGTGTGTGTATTTCAGTTAATGTCACATGCTACAAGCTCACCTGCACCATTCATCCACAGCAAAATACACAATTAAAAATTAACTTAAAGGTTCAGAGAAATTAAAATAACATTATTTAAATGTTAGTATTAGTATTTTAGTCTTCAAGGACATCTATAAGCTATTGTGGTACAAAACAATGATAAAACTTGCGTTCAGAAGATATAAAAGTGATATAAACATGTAAGGCTTGTAGTTTGTCACTTCCGCCTGAATAGAGTGGAGGAACTATGACATCACCTTGTAGGCCAATTGGCTGCTAGCATAAAACTGATAAAATCCCCAGAGGATTTTCAAAGATTGCAAATAATAAGCTCTGTGTTCATACACAGTTCTTTACACTTACACGTTTTGTCCAACCGGATAATTTTCACACGAAAACACAACTTTTAACACTTTTGGATCTTAAATGCAAACGCAAGAACTGAAAAGCTAACTTTAGGCTAGAAACAGACTACAGTGCCTTCAGGGCGCTCGCCTGTGACATCAGCACCACCCTGCCACAGACAACTTTAATCCACGCTATATAAACAAATACAAATATGCAAAAAACACATCTGTTAGACCTACGTGACTTTTGGATAGTTTTTGTTATGTGGGAAATACATTTGTTTTGCTTTTACATCTTTTAAAACACATACTGTATGATTTATAAAAATGCCTACACAATATCATGAGACATTTAAAATAAGTGTATTGTGTGTGCATACAGCCCGCTTACCTTGATGAGGCATGCGGGACAGGTCTATCAAATGCCTGCAAGTTCCATCATGGACACAGAACAACATTCAATATTCTTTTTTGTCATGAAGTACAGCGAAAAGCAGCCCATACAGTCACATATGCTATACATTTTAAGAAGGAGTGTAATTGTTGCAGTTATGATCAAAAAATCAATTGATCGTTAAAATGACAGTTAACATGTATGTATTTTTACAAATTAATTAAAAAAGAGGCAGGGTGCACTGGTAAGCAGTATCTTCATAAAATCGTTTTATTAAAATAAATGATCAACAAATTAATGTCATGATGGTTTCCACAAGTAAAGGCATTATCTACACACAATATGAATTTCCAATTAGAAAAAAACTACAAACTATAAAATACTATTTATAAAAATATTTAAATAACAGACAAATCCAAATGTCCAATGCAAGCAGGCTGTGTTCCAGACCAGGGGTGCGTTTCCCAAACAACGATGTAACTCCAGCTCCAGAGGTGTAGTTGCAAGCATAGAAGTTTGCGACGCAGTTTGCAAATGTCCGTTGGAACGACAGATTTGAGAAACGGCAAATCAACGAACTAGGTTTGAAACGACACAACTTGCGACCTTAGTTGGCTAACGATGGTTTTCGGAAACGCACCCCAGTTCACCTCGATGACGTATAATGTCTCCGACACCACCTGTAGTTCCATTTAGCAACCTGATAGCTACCGTTTTTTAAAAGAATCGTAACTAATTAAAAAAATAAGAACTGTAACTGATATGTTTTATATCATAGAATAAAACATGAAAGTTCCTAGAGTTTGTGGTAGCTACGAACATTATTTAAGCAAAATCCCATTAAAAAACCCTATTGACTCTGGGACGAGGGAACCAGAACTGCTAAAATGTTAACTCGCTTCCGGGTTTTTGCATACAAATTGACTTCATAGTTCCTCCACTCTATGAATAAACACTTTTATACATGTCACCTCATACTTCAGCTTCTCATCAAATCTTGACCAATCAGATGCTTTCTAGTATCTGACATGCCCCCCATCTGACATTGAAAAGAAATGGGTTTGGCTGACTAAACTTGCATGACTTTTGGGGTATCTAACTTTTTAAACAAAGCATGATTTTCAAAACCATTCATCCTTGGACTTTACATGTGGGATTGAGGTGCATTCTGGGTGAGCACTAGAGTATAATGATGACGAATTAAAATCAATAGGGTGGGTGGAATAGATTTGGCTCAACTTGACTGCCGCAGTCCCACACATGAACAACAATGAAACAGAGCTACCACTGCAGCCTTTGTATTAGCACTAAACAGGTTATACGAACTGACAGCCATCTTTCCGCAATGAGTTTCTGATTGAATGTTAGGTGGTCTGGCTGGCTGTTTGAATCTAGAGGGAGGGTCTGAGAATGCATAAATGGATGTATTGAAAACGAAATGCAGTCGGGATAATCCGATCTGTGAGCTGCTTAGTGAATGAGATACGGGGACCTGGGAGTGGGGATGTCAGGATGAGATGAGGGGTCGGACAGAGAGTTGAATAATTGAAAGGGCTACAGCTACGCACACACAAATGCTTTCATCTGACTGTATACTATACAAGAGGCTCTGATAAACAACACCAAACGCATTACCGGCATGTGCAGAACTCAGCGCTTGCTTCCATATATGAAAACGTACAAAACACAAACCACCGGGGGTCAGATGTTTGCTAAAATTCCAATTTGAACTCGGACCTTCAAACATTTTCATCTTATATTTTTAATGGAAATGCATTAGATATTCATCAAAAAAAAATTATTCATGAGTACCGAAAGCCCAGCAGGAGTCTAGACCTAAATGCATAAGTGCAGCACATATAGCGGAAGGCATAACTATAAACTATTTTACTCTGAACATCTAATATTCAGGCTTTTATAAAGAGATTCAAATTCAATTATGGAAAACACTCACAACTTGGTTTCTATAGTTTCAGATAACCCTGCAGGGCTTTGGGCAAAGTCTTTTATTACTCAGGGCAACCGCTTTATTGAATATTAAAGGGACACAAGACAAATAAAAAGTGTGACGTTTGGTATAGAGCTGTTCATAAAAAAGGCATTATACTGTAGGATTATTTTCCAAAAATCTTTCACTGATGTACTTATGTGAGGTGGGCACATTTCTCTAACACACTCATTTAAAAACAAAAAAGGGCTGTTTACAAACTTTTCAACAAAAATATATAATGGATTTTAGACACGCATTACACAATAACAGCGGTCTGAAAATGGGTTTTATAGTGAAGGTTTTCAGAAAATGCTAAAATGATGACTGAATGTGTGCAGGACTGAAGGTATGTGATGTTTCCTACACTGTAAAACCCCAAAAGTTAAGGTAACTCAAACCATTTGAGGAAACCGATTGCAACAAACCATTTAAGTTCAAAAACAAATCTTAATGAGCACTTTAAGCTTAATCCATTTGAGTAAACGAAGCAATTTGAGCACAGCAAAACCCAATAAATGAAGAGAACTCAAACCAACTGAGTACTGTAAAACCCAATAAGTTAAGGCAACTCAAACCATTTGAGGAAACCGATTGGTACAAACCATTTGAGTTAAAAAACTAATCTGTATGAGTATTGTGAACTTACTCCATTTAAGTTGAATGAGGTATTTAATTAACTCATTACCTTCAACACTGAGTTCAATGAGTAGAATTAACTTTCAGCAAATTTTGAGGTAACTACACTCATTTCATTTGATAAAGTTAACTGTTGGGCTTTACAGTGTACAAGAATGTCATTGCTAACTACTGCCCTGGCATGCATGATGCAGTATTTTCAGTCAGTTTTGCTAATCTCTTTGTCTAGGTTTTGTTATGATTTTTTTTACTGTTATATGTAAATTTTTGCATGAACAGATTGTTTTAATTAATAATAAATAATATTTTTTAAAATAAATAAATAAATGATAAACTAACACTGCTAGTAAGTGGCGGTACATGTAAGTTATATAGGCATTGATGAATTTATTTCATTATATAAATGACTATTTTGGTAAATATGTATATATATATATATATATATATATATGTGTGTGTGTGTGTGTGTGTGTGTGTGTGTGTATATTCACATCACAATTTTTCTCAAAAAACATATTTCTAAAGGTGCTGCTGACTAAAAATTTTCACCAGATGTTGATAACAACCCAAGAAATCTATGAAAAGAAAACAAATCAAATGTAATGTGTAATAAAATGAAATGACAAAGAAAAAAGTATTGAACACGCGAAGAAAGGGAGATGTATAAAGGCAGGGAAAGCCCAGACAGCAGCTGAAATTTCTCAATAGTTATTTGCAACTTTCTGCCCTTCATCATTGTAAATTAATTTTACTGCTTCAGTCCAACATCTACGTTATCAGGATGATAGATGAAACCAGGGTGGACATTTCAGCAAGACAATGATCCAAAACACAGCCAAGAAACTCTCAGAGAAAGAAAATCAAGCTGTAGAATGGCCCAGTCAATCACCTGACTTAAATCCAATAGAAAATACAAAATAAAGATCAAAATTGATAGACGAGACCCACAGAATCATCAAGATTTTGTACACATTTAAGGTTTTACACGGTCTACATATAAGAGTCGTCTTTAAGTTTCTCCCTTTCTTGGTGTGTTCAATACTTTTCTCCGGTGTCATTTCATTTTATTGCACATAACTTCATTTGGCCAGCTAGGTGGCGCAGTGGCTAGCACAATCGCCTCACAGCAAGAAGGTCTCTGGTTCAAGCCCTGGCTGGGCCAGTTGGCATTTCTGTGTGGAGTTTGCATGTTCTCCCCGTGTTCGTGTGGGTTTCCTCCGGGTGCTCCAGTTTCCCCCACAGTCCAATGACATGCGGTATAGATGAATTGAATAAGTTAAATTGGCTGTAGTATATGTGAGTGTGTGCAAGAGTGTGTGAGTGTTTCCAAGTGTTGGGTTATGGCTGGAAGGCCATACGCTGTGTTAAACATGTGCTGGATAAGTTGGCAGTTCATTCCGCTGTGGCGACCTCTGATTTATAAGCCAAAAAGAAACTGATTAAACAAATGAATGACTTAATTTGTAAACTATTTAGATTTGTTTTCTTTTAATAATTAGATATATAATAAGCATAAATAAGCACAGAGAGAGAGAAAAAGAAAGAGAGAGAGAGGATGAAGTGGTGCTATGAAGTAAGAAGTTATCACAAAGCTTACAGACATTCCAAGACTGATGTCTTGTCTCTGATGTTTTCAAGCTTGTGACTTTGTCACAGATGTGATAAAATATGAAGCCGAGTACCCTCTCAGAGCTGTTTCTACAGGCAAGAGTGATGAGTAATGGGTAGAAAAAAGCCATAAAAACAATGAAAGACCTTGAAATAGAGGAAAAAGGATGTTTAACATGGTGCTGCAGTCCTGCAGGGACAGAAGCTGTACAGTGTGATATGATGTAATGTGATTAAGTCTTCTCCAGCGCACTGCTACTGCTGCTCACTGAGTCTTCCTGTTCAAGCACATCAGACATCAGCCTACACACTCCTCCATCATCCAAAGCCATTATTCATTCTCCGGCTCACCCTTTCCCACTTTCTCCTGCCAAAATATGTGTTGTCAAACATTTCCTGGCACAGAATCAATAATGCCACGTCATTCCGAGAGCTCCAAGAAAAAGACCACAGGCAGGAAATTGTGCAGGTCAGCATATTGCTCACATTTAAATCGCTGTTCTCTCAGCTCCCCCAGCTGCTCTCTGCTCAATATTCTGACTGAACATTGTTTCAAAGACATAAAGGATAAAGTAAGCAAAAAAACTGAAACAGCGTGCTCAATCTGTCATGTTGGGTGTTTACCAGGTTGTGTGTGCTGATGAAGGCGAATGTCAAAATGACCTTGAGGTCAGTGCCCAGGATTGAGAGAGAGGGAGAGAGGCAGAGATGGAGATGGAGTGATTAGAATATTGAAAGAACTCTGTGTTCTACAATCACAGTAACTGGAAAGGCTCACTTTACTGGTGTGCACTAATACAGTCACAGAGCAGAGACAGACAGGCACATGACAGATGATCAGATATACTATCATCTGGGTCTTTCTGGCAACCAACCACGACTTTCCCCTCTGGAAATGCAAACACACATATACACTTCTAGAGTGTAATAAAATTACAGGCAGAACACTCAGCAGGTGAAGTGTCCGATTTATATCTAGTTTAATAATTAGATACAAGAACAACAACAAAAATGTCAAACAATATAAAATATATTTTCAGCTAGGTTTATTTGTAGTATTCAAGTAATAAACACTACATAATCATAATAAATGGAAAAAAATGGGGCTTATTTCATTTAAATGCCCTCCACATTATTTTATGCATATTTTTTTTTTTTGCATATTGTGTTAAAGGGCACCTATTTTACCCCTTTTACAAGATGTAAGATAAGCCTTTGGTGCCTCCAGAGTGTGTCTGTAAAGTTTCAGCTCAAAATACCCATCAGATCATTTATTATAGCCTCTGCCCATCATAAGAATCAGCCCATTCTGCTGTCTGAGTATACTGTAGCTGTTTTTGTAGCCTTTGGCTTTAAATGCAAATGAGCTGCTTCTTCCCGCCCACCGTTCCCACATGCATGTCTGCTTCTCATTATGTGTTACGTCAGCTAAACAGCACAGTGACAGAGACAGATTTGGATGAAGCTGAAATACAGCTCATTGGTCAAAATTACCAAGTAGTTTTATTTCATGTTTTTGTGGTGGAGTTTATTCAAGCCTTTCTGAAGTAATGAGTCTCAACCCTGGTTTATAATCGACGCGTCCGCTAGTTCGCTTGAGTGCGTGCAGCAAATGTGGCATCATTGCGGAGTTTGTGGAGGCTCGCTTTGGGTGCACGTGACATGATTTCAGCTGGAGGAGCGCAGTTTTTTTGAGACTCGAGCGAACAGTTCGCGTGGCGGCGCATTTAAATATGAACCACTTTGAAGAGATTCTGTCTGAAACAGGTATGCCTGTACAGAAATCTTTATGATCCGTGATCATAGAGATAACCTGATGATCCATAATTCTAGCCATGGGGAAAGGAGGAAAGTTTTTGTTAAAAGGTTTGGGAAAAACCTGAGGGATAAGTTTGTTAAAGCCAAAAGAGGCTGTGGCAAAGGTGGAGACCCGGTACACAATTACAGAAATATGTTTCTCCACCAGTCATAGGTTTTATACTGATGTATATGTTACAATTTTGAATTTAAAACAATTTAATAGTTACAAAACTATAATGAAGTAACAAATTTTTTCTTTGATAACTGGACAGGAATATTTCATATATCAGTTTACAATATACTGATGCCTGTTTATCTAGTCTTTATTGGTGATAGTGGTCAGGAATGTTGGACCATTATTGCCTTTTAGCATAGTTATAGGACAGAAACTAGCCAGGCAGTAATGTGTGAATTGTGGAGTGGGCTAAATAAAAAAAAAAACATCTGTATTTTTTAGTAAGTGTGCTTTTTTGCTTTTATTTTTGCCACAATAAAGAATATATTTGTAAAGCAACCCTTGTTCTGTTGTCATTAATATTTTAATACACTTAATAGGTAAATATGAACAAAAATAGATATGAACAAAAGCAAGTGATGCATCAAAGTTTAATTTTAAAAAATCTTGAATGTTATAAAAATCCTTATAATCATTAAAATAATTTATAAAAACAATAAAAATAATCAGTTTAAAATATTGAATGATATTAATGATATGACGTAGTTCTGGAAACTTCCTACTTCTCTGTTTATCTGTCTGATTTTACGGTCAGTTTCTTTTGACCGCCTCCTGTCGTTTTATAAAAAATCACAACGGCGAATGCGGCACGTATAAAAGCTTGTCCATTTCGCGAGGTGCGCATGCAGTCAGTGGAGGTGTGCGATGCAGCGCCAGGCGAAAGTATAAATCCAACTTCACACAAATGCCATTTGCAGTACACACAAACACACACGCATATATATCTATGCACGTTTACTGACGCCATGGTAATTATAGTGGTTAAGAATTACATTTTACTGTGATTTTACTGTCTTTATTATAAACATGCTCTGTTTTAAAAAATCAGTCACTGTCAGTCAATTCGGTGGAAAATGTACTACGTCACGTTGTGGTGGGCTCAAAATCACTGGGATTTGGGTTTTAATGTCAGGAAATTAAAAAAATTAGACTTGTGTTTATATCACTCCAATGTGACAGAGGGCAAACTATACATACAGACAGTTCTGTCCAAACAGCTTACAAAAGCTTCATTATAGGCGCACTTCGAAAAGCATACATCAACACAGGTGTGTGACTATACTCACATACCGTACAAAATATACTGAAATCTTCATATTGATGCCATGAAAGTGTCATTATACTTTATTTAAGGCCTTAAAGGAATTTGATGAGAAATGTGTGAGTTTGTATTAGGCATGGGACGATAACCATTTTCAAGGTATAACACGGTTTGGAAATGTTTTTTGGAAAGGTTTTAAAACCACCAAATTTTTCTGTTTTACCGTTCCTACGATATCTGTGAGATTTCATTTTTAACGTTTTCATTTTTGAGTTCTTTAGGACAACAGTCTCTCAAGCAGAAAAGATATCCAAAAATGGCGATTTAAAATGTAAAGAAATCTGTGTTTTTGAAACTAATGAAGACAGCAGAATCACTGATTCATTAGAATTATTTAGCCTGACATGTTTACTGTTCCAAAATATATAAAGTTTCTCAATATAAAATATATTGTGTTCAAAGGGGAAAAAGTTTTAGTTTTTTTACCTAGACATTTAAAAAGAATGTATTTTAGAGCAGTAAACACAATACCGTAAAACCCTGATATTTTTATCCAAGGTTATCATACCGTCAGAATCATAAACTGGCCCATGCCTAGTTTGTATCGAAATTTCAGACTTCTGATGATAGACCTCAGTATTTTGAATAATCCATGTAAGATTACCATGGGCTACATCTTAGTGGAAAAAACACTGCAAGAGATTTAAACAATGCTTTCATTTAATCACTACTGTCTGGGAGAAATAGTTAAGACAATAAAGTCAATACGAAGTCAGTCAAAGTTAATCCTATTTTCTTAATACATGTTCCTGATCTTATTCGGTGCATCAGCGTTTGTTAATTCAAAGTAAAAAAAAATAGACGTTTGTCTTCATAATCTTTAATCACAATGTAGAAGCTTGCACCGTAATGACTTTTTGGTTTACATCATCTCTCCCTTACTTTTTAAAGACTCTTTCTTTTTCTTGATCTCATCCTAACACACACACATGCACACACACACAGTTTTAGCCTGATGCTTTAATCTGTGTAATCCTCCCAAAATGCGCTCCACTCAATTTTTCCTCCTGAATATTAATTCTCCAAACAGCAAGACATTTTACTGGCTTTCTCTGTCTCTTAGCCCGGGTGTCAGAAATATGAAGCATAGGTTGGGATGGTACAGCACAGCTCTGCTCAAGCTAAAGTACACAGCGAGACGGTCTCTGAATCTTAAACACCTGCCGCTCCATCTCCCGCTTGCTAAGCACTCCGTATTTTTAACCAAGACACACTCATTCTCTTCTCACTTATGCTCCTATAATGGAGAGTAATGAAAGGATGGAGGGATGGATGTCGATGAGGAGAGTGTGTATGGGATAGGTAGCACCCTATGAAATCTATTTTGAACTAGTACAGATAAGACAAACAATGTGATGCTAAAGTAGGTTTATAGTACAAAAAAAATTAAAAACCTGACAGAAAAATAGTGATATAAGTTTAAATAAATATATACACTACATGACAAAAGTCAAAAGTCTTGTCATCGATCCCAGTTGTAAAGAGCCACAAATAATAACTTGATTTCTAAATGATCATTTGGAAAAGTGTCAGAAGGTAGATATTTTCAGATGCATCATCTGTTGAACTGCATCCCAATCACCAAAATGCAGAAGACCTTTTGGAACCCCCATGGACCCAAGATTCTCATAGAAATCAGTCAAGTTTGGTGAAGGAAAAATCATGGTTTGGGGTTATATTCAGTATGGGTGTGTGTGAGAGATCTGCAAAGTTGATGGCAACATCAACAGCCTGAGGTATTAAGACATTTGTGCTGCCCATTACATTACAAACCACAGGAGAAGGCAAATTCTTCAGCATGATATGCCAGATTTACTCGGGGCGTTATCTTCAACGCTTCCCATTCACTTTGAATGGGTGATGTCAGGTGTTGCCGAACTGCATTGTGGATCCAACTCAGGGAGTACTGCAAGAACGCTTTTTTTGCCGTTCCAGATGCCTTTAGTAATAAGTTGTTTGAGTCATTGCAGAACATTAAAAATCAAGGCATGATTATATTTTATTTTGGTAAAAGGAGCGTAATCTAGAGGCCTTTGCCTTTTATATAAGCCACTTCTGACACCAAATGATCAACTAGAAGTCAAGTTATTATTTGTTGCTCCTTAAACTTGTATAGGCAACAAGACTTTTGTCAGGTAGTGTATATTAATAAATTCAAGAGAGTCCGTTCCTCGATTCATCATGCTCTATATCACTTTTTTGGGAGCGGTCAATGCAATGCACAGCCAGGTGCTACTGAATAAACAAACCCATGCTGCACAGCCTACCAGCAAGTGGCAAAACAATCAAATGAAAAGAATGTGGATCCTAACTGTGATTTCAATAGCAGCAATCGATTAGTTTGGTACAATGCAGCAAATATGAATATCTTGTTTTGGTGCACTTTTTCCCATTATATCTAGCATGTGTTAGGTCAGTAGGAGGTCTTTTGTAAATGTTCAAACATATTCAACCACAGAAACATATCTGAAAAGCAATCTCACCTAATGTGTATTTGACTGCCTCTGGAAGTGCTAGAAAGTTGACAATCTTAAAACGTTTTATACTCTGTGTACACCTGAACAAAGTGCCATTCCACTTCTGGGCGCATGTACTTCACTAATAAAATTACACTTAGGTGAAGTAAATGGTGCTTGCTTTTGTTTATATATCAAAATTGTTTTTATCAAATGATAAGTGAAATGTTGGTGAAATAACAGCTTTAGAGATTAAGCTCATGTGTTCATGTTTTCATTGAAAACACAAGACAAGAGTCAGATGTAATAGTAGTAGTAAAGTAGTAGAGAAAAGATGCTGATTTAAACTAAAATGGCAGTCTTTCAGTCTAATATATAGTCACTAGTCAATACTTCGATTTGCCTAGTCTGCAATCCAAATTACCATAATGGTACCATATTTACCAATATTTACCATAATTACCAATATTTACCAAAATCTTGTGAAAAAAAAACAGTAAATTACAATTTTATAACTGAATTCTGCTATCCTAGTTATAGGGCCTTACATTTAGTACATTTAGATGGACACCAATACTCCAATATTAATACGATTAAGGCATTATAAAGTCTGATTAAGTGTCTACCATGTAAACATTTCATTTTTGATTACATGAATCTGACTAATGTCATAATTGAAAAATACAGAAATTGAATTAAGACGTGGAGTATTCCTATTTTAGTCACATTATCGAAGTGCAGCAAAGACATTTAAACACCTTAATCAAACTATTACCATTTTGTAGTACTTTTCGCTACATTTTGATGCACGCACAGCAGTTGTCAGGCGTTTGAAGGCAAACAAATGGTTTCAAGCAAGAGAGCACATTTTTGGTGCGAGCAGGAAATGTTGACTATGCTGAGAATTCTCCCACCAGTTCTTTTTGCAGACTCTCATCCAATATCTTCGAATTTATCGCAGGGGCATGAATGAAAAGTTAGTGGATGAAATGTTAGAGGTGGCCTGTTGCCTGAGAATTTGTATCTGCCGTCATCTGCACGCACAGTGTGAGAAATAAACAGCAGTAAAACTAGTCGCAAAATTAAAAACTAAACACCCAAAATCCCATATGGTGCCATGACGAACACAAACTGTTGTTGCATCGAATTATAAATTCATCGTTAAGTTTTTTTAATATATATAATTATTTTTTAGGGGTTTTCACCTATTTTGACAGGACAGTATAGAGAATTGATAGGAAAGTGTGGGGAGCAGAGAGAGGGGAAGGATCGGCATAGGACCTCGAGGTGGGAATCAAACCTGAGTCGTCGCGAACACCAGAATGCATGTGTTGGTACACTTTCCACAACACCATAGGCACTGACAATCGTTAAGTTTGTTAATCAAACTATGTACGAGAACATGAAAGAAACATTCAAAAAAACAACTCACGTAAACACCTTGATCATATTATTGTCTTATTCAGATTAAGGCTACACTGATTACATACATACTGATGTCCATAAAAATGTAGTCATTGAGTACATTTACATGGACATCAATAATCAGATTTTAATACGATTAAGACAATACTCTAACTTAAGAGTCCACCATGTAAACAGCGATTTTTGATTAATTCAATCCAACTAAGGTCATAATCGAACTAAACAGAAATGGAAGAAGACATGTGTAGTATGCCGATTTTAGTCACATTTTTAAAGTGCAGTACAGACATGTAAACACCACAATCTAACTATTACCGATTTGTGGGATATTTGCCGCATTTTGCAACAGGATAGTCTATACACACACGGCAGTTTGATACTATTCTCTGCACCTTCAGACACATACATCGCAAAATGCGTAGTTTTTTTCCCATATGGCATGCGGTATCAAATTCCATTAAAACAACACTCTTCCAGCAGTTCATACTCTCATCCAATATCTCGTTTGTCACAGGGGGCATGCATGAAATGTTCCTGAATGAAAGCGCCAAACTGCAGCTAAAATCTAAAAATTTTAATCAAAACACCTGAAATTACAGAAAACTCTGGAGGAAATGTGGATAGCGTGGTGACGCTAATCGAACAATGTGGTATAACATTTAAAACGGGATCATGGAAGAAACATTCAAAAGGCAACTCATGTAAACACTTTTAAACGTATTATGTCTTATTCTTACTCATGTATTATTGTCTTATTCAGATTAAGGAAAATAATTAGATTATTGGTGTCTGTAATCATTGAGAGAGTCATTGCAGATCTTTTGAGTCTTCTGTCACAGAAGAATCTGTCACAGTGCCCAATGAATTTGACTTCAGTTCAATTCGATATCTCGGTGCATTGATGATGCTTTCCATAAACAATTTTGTATTTTCTTCACAGCACAGCAATTCTTGTATTAAAATGTATAAATATATTTATATTCTGTTTTAATACAATTTTAATACAGTCAGATATATAAACTTTACCTTTAAAAACTCAAGTACATGCACAGTACAACATGGGCATTTATAGCAAATAAACAAATACAAATATCCCACTCGCTTTCTGAGCCTTGTCTAGCGAGTTCTTTCTTACAGCTCTATGATTGGTCACGCGCTCAACAGAAAGGGCTGCAATTGGCTCTAATGCTCTGCCGCTGTTCCTCAATGAGTGACACTGATAAACAACAGCGATGATCACAGCGGATCCATCAAAGACACGGAGGAGAAAACTCACTATGTAACCAGAAGTATCGCTATAACAGCCGAGAGGAGAGAAAAAGTCATGACAGCAGGTCAAATGTCCACAGTGAGAAAGAGAAATGGAGTTTACTTTCATTTTCTCAATCACAGTGAAATAGGGGCTTTTGCTGTAAGTGTCAGTGAAAGACTGTCCAACAAACACACACACAGTGAAATTGTGCACACATTGCACTTGCCTCCATTACCATAGTAAGCTACCGCAATATATCGCATATGAGATAAATGACGTCAGTACATAATAACTGGTTATTATTGCTGAATCAATACCAAATTGTCCGCGTTTGCATTGGGGTGCGCCAAAGGAAATTTTGACACCCCTAAAACCTACTGTATAGAATGTCCCCACAATTTACAACAAACATGTATGTTTATGTGTGGAAAAAGGCTGCAGAGTTCACACATATATATATATCTCTAACACAAAAATGAATCCGCTGGCAACTACTGTACCTGTGTCTGAACCCACATGACCTTTGGAGGTACTGGTCACCCACCTACATCTTTCATCTAACTGCATCGCTCTCATTCCACTCACTCTCGTCAGAGTCCTGCTTCCCCTAGTCCCTGGAGACCGATGCTGCACTCGGCCCACTTGATCTGTCCTTTATGGCGCGTTACTGCAAATCCTGTCAAGCGAGGTTTACTACCTTAGTCCTGCACCAGCAGTTTTGTGGTCTCCATCTGCCAGAGAATCTCTGCACTGTAGAAATGAGCGTAGCTACTGCAACCATTATAACTTTTATTAAAAAAAAATGCCTGTTCCCTTGCTCATTTGATAGAGATTTTTTACCTGGCTGCAGTGAAAAGAAAAAAACTGCAGCTGGCTACATAAAACAATGGCTTTCACACCAAACTGACGTTTATAGCTACTGTACCTGTTGTAAAGGTCTACTTGTTAACACTGCAGTGATAAAACAATGCATGGAAAGTATGCACAACAGGATAGTCTGCTTGCTGTGTTGCCCATGCATTCAAGTGTGTGTTCTGGGCTAAGTGTAAATGGCACTGTAACATCCTCTCCTTCCCTTTCAGAAAAGCATCTGTAGATTTAGCCAAGACCCAGGAGATACTGAACAGACACGGATATACACCAGCAAGCTCACAAACATCTCAATGGAAAATAACAAGAGGTCAATGGATGGGTTTCTTCATCTTCCTGGTCTGTACAGGAGAAAAAGAGAAAGGAAGAAGACACATACAATCGTGGAAATTTCTAAATGATCAGATCAACAAAAATGAAAATCAACCTTATAGTGTTCCAAACCATACTTTCTTTCTTTTGTGGAAGACGAGAGAAAGTACTTTGAGAATTTTCTCAATTTTGCCCTCAAAGAAGTCAGTGGGAGCCAAATGGTTTGTTTACAGTGCAAATATATTTTGCTTTCTCACTTCATTGTGTTAAAAAACTGATTTAAATGAGAATTGTTATGAATTGGAAAACATTTCACAATCTTGTATTGAAAATATTTTATTTAGCAGAATTAATCTGAAATAAAAATACTGAATTGACTGAATATTAGGTGTAATATTCAGTCAAAATAAATGGTCATTTATTCTAGTTCAATTTAAAAAGTAAAACAAATGTCCAATGACCAACAATGCTTTGATTTCTCAGTCTCACATAAGGATTACGAACATGCAAATCTGGAACCAATGCTACCACATTATCACACTCATTTGCCTTAGCCTATAACCTCTTTTTGAAAATCAAATGCCATAAACCTAATGTAAACCAATAATTCATTAATTCTGTTTTTAAAGTAGTCTTGTTAATACTGCATGTACAGTAAGTTATTTCCATTTAAACACACTAGACAGATACCTGAAAGCTATTTAGAGGTGCCTTACTGTATACTGCATTGATTCAGTAAGTTAAATTATTCTCTGATCTACATTGTAGGTACGTGGCTTGGGTAAGCTACAGAAATGGTTTCATATGCTCATTTATTTCCCATAAAATATCCCTAGATTCAGAAGGTTCATATTGACCATATTTGGAAGGGTCGTGAATATGAATAAGCTATGCTCTGACTGGCAGCTTGCTCTCTCTCTCTCTCTCTCTCTCTCTCTCTCTCTCACACACACACACACACATGGTTGTGGATACAATTTAGGCTAAATTATAATTAAACTTGACAAAAAAGACAGACAGAGATGTATTGTGTTGTATTTTGAAACTAAATTGTCTTTATATTGATTATTATCAATCTCTGCATAAATGGATGGCATATAATACAGTGTATACAGCGTATATACAGTGTATAGCAAATTTATTATAAAGATAAACCTAAAAATAACTGGAAAATAAAAGGAAAATGGTCATTGTTGTCTCACTACGAAATGTGGTGGCTTATCAAGCGAAGAATGGGGCATGCATAGTAATGATCCCAGAGCAACAAACGAGTCTGTGTTCTAACTGCTAAACTCTTGATTATTTGGCAGCTCATCAGGTCCGGATGAGTAGAATGTGACCTAAAAGTACATGCAAATCTTGAGGGTGTGCCCTGTGAATCACGCAACAGTCTGTTTTGTGTTCTGATAGGCCTATTTTTTCACCAGGGCTTTACACTTGTCGAATTTACATGAGAGTGAGGAAACAATGGTGTCTGAGGCTCATGGGATGCCCATTTCCATACAGTATATTGATCTTTTATTATTCGACTACGCTTAGGTGTACTCAGATTTCTTTATAGGGCACATTTAAGTTAATTTTGTTATACTGCCCCCTGTGGCATCTTTCAGAACACATTTTTACACAACAACCCACAAGCTAGAAAAGTCTGCATGCATGCACTTGTATAGAATGTGATTTAGGCCTTTAAGTAAAGCATTGTGACGGCTGCATAATTCTGTGCTCCTCCACAGCAGGGGCTGAAACTCAGAGAGACACAAAGAACAATGAATTATACTAAAAAAGAGAAAGAAACATGTTACAGTCCTCCACAGCTCTCAGACTTCAAGGGTGATTCATCTTCAAACGGCTCAGATACCTGAAGCAGTTAAAAAATACACACTTAAAACTCAGAGCAGTGGTGTCCTGGAGTGACCCAGTCATTCCAATTAAGCATCTGTGAAATGACTTAAACACTGCAGTCTGAACACAGTTCCTGCTTAACTTAATGAAGTCCAACACCAGTTGCTTGTCAATAGACAAAGTAATTGCGGCCAAAGGTGATCCTGTTTCGTATTAAGTCTACAAAGAGAGACAAACACAGATTTTTAATAAACATAATGAAAAGTATTAATTTTATACTAATACTAATAATATACAGAAGTTCAATGAAACCCATGTTTATACCTTTGAAGTCAGAATTAATAGACCCTTTGAATCATACTTTTTTTATATTTCCCAAAAGATGTTTAACAGAGCAAGGAATGTTTCACAGTATTTCCGATAATATTTTTCTTCTGAAAAAGTTTTATTTGTTTTATTTCGGCTAGAATAAAAGCAGTTTAAATTTTTTTTAAAAACATTTCAAGGTCAATATTATTAGCCCCCTTAAGCTACATTTTTTCCCGAATGTACAGAACAAACCATCATTCTACAGTGACTTACCTAATTACCCTAACTTGCCTAGTTAACCCAATTAAGCCTTTAAATGTCACTTTAAGCTGAATATTAGTGTCTTGAAAAATATGTAGTAAAATATTATGTACTGTCATCATGGCAAAGATAAAATAAATCAGCTATCAGAGATGAGTTATTAAAACTATTATGTTTAGAAATGTTTAGAAAATCTCTGTTAAACAGAAATTGGGGAAAAATATACAGGGAGGCTAATAATTCAGGGGGGCTAATAACTCTGACTTTAACTATGTCCATGCACAAGAAAGTAGAATGAGAGAAAGAGAGGAAGAGGAAGAGCAAAACACCCACAAAGTGTGGCCAACCCAAGATGAGTTGTGAGTATCCTGCAAATTTAATTCAAGAAAATTATAGGGGAAGATAACAAGCGGATGGGCATTAAAAAAGCATTTTAACTCCGAGATGAAGCTACTTCTGGAATGAATCTTCTGATGGATGGCACTATTTACTCCATTTACTATCTCTCTGCATCTGCTGAATCAAAAATGAGCTCAAGAGGAAAAATGATCAGATGTGCGCACATACATTAACAGCACTGCACCATGCCTCTTTTCTCACTGTCATTTCTAGTTGCTTTACTTCTGTTGTGTTAAATGAAAAGCAGAAAAGCCCATTAAATAACTTATAAGATAATAAAAAAAATCTATGCAATGTTTTTTGATGCAATCTAGGTCTAGCTACTCTTGAAGTGACCTGGGTTTTAATGACTTGCCTGACTTGATTAAGACCAGTAACCTTCCGGTTACCCATAATTTGCAACCACTACACTACTGTATATCACCAGCAAAGACAAACACTGCCGCATAACGCCAGCCATGTCTCTGTTTGTTTATACATACACCTGTGAAATACTCCAGACTATCTTTTTGCGAACCCTGCAACCTTGGAACTGAAAAGCTGTTAGTGCTTGGAATGGTAAACAGCAGGCAGTCGTAAGCACAGCTTCAGTTCGGAACATTTTCCTTCAAGTCATGCTGCTCATTTAAGGAGTTCAAGCAAGTCAATTCGTTCAGGACCTCAGCTCTAGTTTTAAACAAAGGTGATTGTGGTGCAATAACACTTTTGACCTACACTGACACTTTGTGGCTTGAAAACTCTTGCTGTTGAGTGTCATAAAAAAACCTATTCTGTAAAGTGCATGTGGGGGCAATGACCCCCCAATTCCTCCTGCATCAATATTGGAGTGCTGCCAGGTTGCCAGCTATTTTACTTGTAATACACTTTTACTAAAAATGAAAGCACACAGAATAAAAAAAGTCAGTCCATTTGCAGTAGAGAGTTCCTGTAAAATGGAAAAACTAAAACTCGACTCACTTAAAGCCATGGAATTAGTAATCGACCCTTCCAACCCACTTAGACAGTGTTTCCTGCACCATTATTCCTCTGCTGAACTTCCTGCCTCATGGCAAAACAAATTTAGGTTTTAGCTGATTTAAACTTACAGTGTGAATTGAGTGCTATAAAAGAGAAAAAAATTATCCTACAAAATTATATACAAACAATATACACTACCTGACAAAAGTCTTGTTGCCTATCCAGGTTTTAGGAACAACAAATAATAACTTGACTTCTAGTTAACCATTTGGAATCAGAAGAGGCTAATATGAAAGGCAAAGGCCTTTAGATTACACTTATAATACCAAATTAAAATATGATCATGCTTTGATTTTTAATTATTTAATTAGGACAGTGAGGTCTGACTTTGCTTAGTTTTGTTACTTAACAGAAATAATGTAGAGTGTAGAATATAAAGTCATGCTGCAGTGGAAAAAAAGAATTAATATTGTGTATGACTCCCATGAGCTTGGAGAACTTCATCCATACATCTCTGCAATGACTCAAATAACTTATTAATAAAGTCATCTGCAAGAACAACAAATGGCTAATATGGAACAACAAATAACTTGACTTCCAGTTGATCATTTGGTATCAGAAGTGGTTTATTTAAAAGGAAAAGGTAAAACTTTTACCAAAATAAAGTATGATGCACTCTTGCAGGACTCCCAGAGTTCATCAAGATTCTTCAGATTCATCTTCAATGCCTCCTTCATCTTACCACGCACATACTCAATAATGTTAATTTCAAGTGACTGGGCTGGTCAATCCTGGAGCACCTTGACCTTCTTTGCTTTCAGGAACTTTGATGTGGAGGCTGAAGTATGAGAAGGAGCACTATCCTGCTGAAGAATTTGCTCTCTCCTGCGGTTTGCAATGTAATGGGTAGCACAAATGTCTTGATATCTCAGGCTGTTGATGTTGCCATCCACTCTGCAGATCTTTTGCATGTCCCAATACTGAATGTAACCCCAAACCATGATTTTTGCTTTACCAAACTTGATTGATTTCTATGAGAATCTTGGGTCCATGTGGGGTCCATTAGGTCTTCTGCAGTATTTGTGATGATTGAGATGCAGTTCAACAGATAATTCATCGGAAAAATCTACCTTCTGCCACTTTTCCAAATGATCAACTAGAAGTCAAATTATTATTAGTTGCTCTTACAACTGGAATTGACGACAATACTTTTGTCAGGTAGTGTAGACATGCAAATAACAACCAAAACAACAAATGTTTTTCTCAATTGTTGCACAGCTAAATCAGTACTTTCTTCTTTACAAGCAAATTAACTTTTGTAAACCACACATTATGGATGTTTATGTAAAATAAGTGACTGTCTAATTTACCTTAAATCATTTCAACGTTTTCATTGAAGAACCTTGAAAAATCTGTATATACCCTAAGTATGATTCATAGACCTGGAAACGTTCTCTATAGGAATACAATATTAAAGCTCCACAGGCTCCAAAATCAATATCCAGTAAATCACAAATAACTGCAAATGTCATAGTGACTTGGTGATGAATATCTTTGTGAACAATGAAGTCAAAAATGCTGAAGGCCTTGAAGTCAAAAATGCTGAGAAGTCAAAAACACTGTCTAACATGTAAATCTGGAAGCCAATGTTATAAATACAAATTTGTCTGCAAGGCATTATTTAAATCGGTCCAATTACTGAAAATATATAAATTATCCTAATTAAGTATAAAACAAAGCCCAATTATTTAGAGGTGCTCCCTTTTTTTGCAAACTTTGCTTCTTAAAGCTAGAATACACAATACTTTATTATTGCAAAGATATTTTTCATTGTATTACTTAAAACTCTCATCACAAATTGATTTCTATACATGTAAATGTTCAGCTTTTTTATGCATGGTCTCAAAATGTTGAAAAAATTACGCCACGGCAGCAGTTTTTCCATTTAGACTGGTAATTACCTGGCTTCATTTTGTTAATATAATGAAGTTTTCAGCTAATGCACACCTTTACAAATTTGTTATACACTAACAACAGCTAGATTTAACAATAATCATCAATAAACCGTGTTTTTTTTTTAATTATTGTAATGGTATGTGCTTTAGAGGTGTACGTAATACCTGTAGGTATTCTGCACATCCCTGGTGCTTTGTGGAGCAAAGTTGTCTCACTGGTGGATGAGACATGAGGTAATCTGAAAGTGTCATATTTGACTTTGGGCTGAATGATTAATTGCATTTGCGATTGTATTATGATTTATATGTATATGTATTAAGATTATAAAATGTCATTCTGAAACCTCAAAAGCAGTGAATACCCTATGGTCATGGAACATGCAAGAGTAAAGCAGTCTGCAGAGGAGGAATCAGGTTACAGGCTTGTTTGGATGCACTATGTGTATACAATTTGCACATAACTGGTATGCAGCAGCACATGTGCAGTTAAAATAAAACATGTGGCTCAGATATGGTGCTAGAGAAGCACGTTTGAATAACAGAGCTGTTGGTATTTTTATGATGGTAAGTTCCCCCATCCATCAATGGTAATATAACAATTAAAAAACTGGTCAAATGTGTGTTGCTAGTAGGGTTGGGCGGTGTTGATAAATTTGGCATCGTACGATGTCTAATGTGAAACATCAAGATGGACGATGGCATCGTCGTAGGCGGCGGTGAATTAATTATTTATGAATAATTAATTAATTCATAACTAATTAATTATTTGTAGCCTACCATTTCAACTACCTGACGTGAGTGTACGCTGCAGCGCATGACAGAATATATGTGGTGTGGACATGGATCGTTTTCGTTCTAAAATGCCATTTTAAAATCAAGACGTATTAGTGTAAATGGGGCCTAAGTGTGTGTTTTTTCATGAGCAGGTTGCTGCTGCGATGGGGGCGGGGTGGAGGATCGCGATGCCGGCTCAGCATCGTGATGTCTATTGACCATCGGCGATGGACGATGGCATCGTCTATCGACTCAACCCTAGTTGCTAGTTGTGTAAAATACTGAACTTATCTTCGTTACCTAAACTAATTTGTTTTCAAAGTAGCGATGATAGTGTAGGCTTTGGAGATTTAATTAATAGGCATGGGCATCAGTCCGAAGTTCGAAATTGAGGAAATAATGCGAAAGCCCCAGATGATCACGCAGTCACACACAAAGATATCTGAGATATGACAATATATGCAAATCCATAACTAAAAGTTCATCTTTAGATTTCAAAGGCACAAAAATATATGTTTCAAAATATAAGAAAATATAAAAATTGAAAACATTTTGAAAAAATATTTCAAAATATTACAAAAATAGGTGTATATAAATTAATTTGACAGGATCGCAGAATGGAAAATTGCAGAAAAATTATCTGTAACTCTTGTAATATAATCATATTGTGTTGTCCTATTGACCTTATTCTTTAATGTGGAAGTGCGCTCATTTTTGCGATTTTAGAACTTCCGATTCAGCTGCCTATGGGAGAAATGTCTAGGAATAATAAACCGCGGACAACGGTTAAACTACTTGCTCGACAAACAAACGTTTGTCTGATTATACAAACACAGCAGATTCATATAATAAGAAAATGTGAGTTTTCAACATCATGCAGCATAAAGAGCTGTTTTGAACATCTAAAAATGAATGTGAATGAGATTGAAAGTCTCGAGCCAAAGGGATTCAAATGGCTGCGCCCGCTTGTACGCGAAAAATAGGTGAATTACCGGTTTGTAAACATTCAGGATGCGCGTGCATCGAGGTTGCAGAAAAAAAGCGGAGCGCTAGCATTTAATGACATCCGATGCAGTACAGAGTTTGTTGTATTAGAGATGCGTTATATTGATAACATATTATATGTATTATTTACATAATACTTTCAGCGTATTATAACAGCTTATCACCCAGTTTTGTTCTGTGTGGTTATGTGCAAGAAATAATGTTCCATGATTATCAGATTCAAAACTATGAAGTGCTAAAACCCGAGGTTCTGCCTTGCCAAAGTCAAGGAAAGAAGACGGAACTGTACAAGGACTGAGTAATCATCAACAAGCAAAACAACTGCATTCTGACAGTGAACTGCACCTGTATGGCTGGATATGTGAACTTACATTTTTACATAAAATGTAAGCGGGTACTTATAGCGGGTACTTGCCTGATATAACAGTCAAGCATTTTAATTAGGTCCTCACTCCATTCAGCTCTTCTGATGGCTGTTAGCCAAAGACGTCTGTGGTTGGCATTAAAAGCCATGTGGTGTACAGTAAAATTTAAGTTTTTTATTTATGGACTTTCGATTTTGGCATCCTATCGCACAACACGACATGTTTGCTATTGCAACCGGTCTTTTTTTGCAACCGGTATGTGCGGTTGAACCGGTAATTGCCCTATAAGGTGAATAATACATGCGCCAGGAAGCTGCTATGTATATGCAGTGCAATGAAATTGCCTATTAATGATTGTTTTTCTCTTTCAGAGTATTTTTCTTTTGTACACACACCATTGCAATCCAAGCATTGTGTGTTAATACACACAAATGACTGCTGTAATGAATTACTGCCAAAACTGAAACTATAATCGTACAATTATAAACATTTATTTTTTGTGGCCAAGTGTGAAATATTAATTTAAGGAAAATAGTTATTAATAACAGCACACCAATATTGTGTTGGTCAAACTACATAAGGATTTATTGCTTGTCTTTGCTGAACAATACAAAAAAAAAAAGAGATTTGAAAAAATTGCATATTAAATCAGGATCGCAATACTGGTCAAAATATTCAATTATTATGTTATAGTATAAATTTTCAGCTCTAATTTAACCCTCCATCAGTGTCTTGTTTTGCCATTTTGCAGACTCAGTCTCTGCACGTACATGTTTCAGAGACATGTTTCCTGTTTCTTCACTGAGTCACTTTGGCTTCACCATGCTGGCTTTCTGCATTATCTGCCCACTCAAAGGGAACCCAAAGCACCCTGTCCAGATTGTGCTGTGAATTGTTCACTTTATCCTGCCTTACATTAAAGACCCAGGCCAAACAACAGTTGCTAAGATCACTCCAAACACCACCTGTCCCAGGAACTCCCACTCTGGCATTATGCAAAACTGGAACCTAACACCAAAACCACTCTCAGGTCCTGCACCTGTACCGACACCATCTGGCTCTCTTTAATACTCTGTCCAACATAGCATGAGCTGGACATGTAGAGCAAGAGCTAGTCTGTCACTTATGAGCGCGTGGAGACTGCGATCAGTCAAGAGGAAAATGAAACTGCAGCACTGACTAAATGTTCAGAGAAGGGCTCTGCATGTCCTGTGAACCTCGCAAAACTGAAAGTGATAACAGCTTTAAAATTTCTCTCACTCTGTTTGCTTGAGTACAGCAATGATTTTTAATTGATCAGATTCTTCCCCTTCACTTTTTTAAGCACATTCATCTAGCATATGCACGGCAGTCTCAGAAACAAGGCTGTTCATTATCTTTTAATGCATGTAATCCATTGAATACACCTGCAGTATGAAAGATTCCAGGCCAAGTGAGCTCTTTTAGAAGCTTTCCATCAAATCAAATTGATTATGTTGTCTTTTTTGTTGCAAGCGCAAATCTACTCTTTGCTTGATGTATTGGCTGGAGACTTTTAGCAAAATTAAAAACAGCGAGTTCATGACATCACGCTAAATAGTTGATTCCCCACTACATTTTTCAGTTCAGGCTAATTCAAACATGCATTAGTGTATCATTTTAAATGAATGAATGCGCCAATTCATCTTCTGTCTCGGCAGAACAGGCTCATGCAGACCATGGGCCATAATGCTTGACTAGTCTTCTAATGTTGACTTTGACTAGTCAATAGATTTATTCTTATGCATTTATAATAATTTTGATATTTTTAGAGCATGGGGTTGATTATTCTGTGCTGTGTTTTATACTATTTAAAATAAAGGTTCCACAATGATTTTTCACACAGATTTTTCTGGTTATGTCTGTCAATATAAACAGATGGGAAAGAAACCACACGTTTATCAGTATATTGTTCAATTCAATTCAATTTTATTTGTATAACACTTTTCACAATAGTTACTGTTTTAAAGCAGCTTTGCAAAAGTTGCACATTATTGTATTTTTATTAGTTACCATAACTTTATTAGTTGCTAATTAATTTAATTAATTAACTAGTAACTAACTAATTTTCCTTCAGCTTAATCTCTTTATTCATCAGGGGTCGCCACAGCGGAATCAACCACCGACTTATCCAGCATAGGTTTTACACAGCGGATGCCCTTCCAGCTGCAACATAGTACTGGGAAACACCCATATACACTCACATTCGCACACATACACTACGGGCAATTTCATTCATCATTCATTTTATTTTTGGCTTAGTCCCTTTATTAATCAGGGGTCGCCACAGCGGAATGGACCGGCAACTTGCCCTTCCAGCTGAAACAAAGTACTGGGAAACACCCATACACTTTTGCAATCAAACAAATACACTACGGCCAATTTAGTTTATTCAATTCACCTATAGCGCATGTCTTTAGACTGTGGGGGAAACAAGAGGACCTGGAGGAAACCCACACGAACACGGGGAGAACATGCAAACTCGAACCAGCGACCTTCTTGCTGTGAGGCGACAGTGCTAACCACCGAGCCACCGTGTCGCCCCCACAGTTGAAGTTATTATATATAAACATAGTTGATCTGTGTGTACATTTTCAATGAAGTGTATTTTGGCCCATTTCCACTGAGTAGTACAGTACGGTACGGTTTGGTACACTTTTATGGCCTTTTCCACTATCAAAATGTACATAAAACCAAACCGTACCATACCACTTTTTAGGTACCCTTTGCAAAGGGTACCTGACACAACAAAAGGGTACCAAAAGGCGGAGCTAGATGCACAAATGAACGATATTGGTTTACAGAGATACGTCACTTGCTTGTGCAACAAGCCAGAATTTATATAAAATATAATCAAATGATGTTCATAGAAAGGTTAGTAATGAACGTTTATACACAAGTATTTATGTGTATAAAGCATCTGTTTTGTGGGAAGTGCTTCTCATATGATATGTGAACGACCCGTACAGCTTTACTTTGGAATTTCCTTGAGCGAGAATGACGTTGACTGAAACTTTCTGTCTTACACCACGGCCACCAAAATAGTACCATTGGTACCCTTTTAGCAGTAGAAACGCAAGCCTGATAAAGGTGACCCGTACCGACCCGACCCGTACCACTCATTGGAAACAGGCTATTTGTGTATTAAGTGTACTGTATATGTATTATAAGTGTATTAGTGTATAAGTTGTAAGGGGTTTATAGCAATGAAACAGCTACTCTTGGGTACGATGTCAACACACTACTGACACTACCTGTCCTCTGCATATTGGGCATGAATTGAGCGGGAATAATTTAAATTCAGGCGATTGTGATGTGCAAGTCCCCAAAAGAAAAAACTCGAGACTGCAATCAAGGTGTTAGATTGAGGGTGTTCAGAAACATTTCTTACTGAGATACAGTGCTCAGCATATATGAGTACACCCCATTTTAAAAATGAACATTATCATCAATTTCTCAGTGAATATGGGTTATATATTTTGGTGCATTTGAACAAAACAGATTTTTTAAACAGATATATTTATTACAATAATATTTTTGTCACAGAACATATTTAGAAATGGAAAGATAATACAATTAAATTTATGCAAAACAGTTCAACAACATTTCAACAAAATTGTATATATTTTTTGCTATTTGGTATTTTTGAAAAATTTATTTAATATTTTTCCTAGACACATAAATTTGAACTGCAAATTTTTGAACCATTATTGTAAGTTATATTAGATTAGCTCCAGATTTGGCTTCAGTACTGACTAATCTAATGTATATGCACAAATATAATATTGTAAAGCATCCTATAGAAAATATTCATTGAAATGAGAGATTTGTGGGGGGTGTACTCAAATATGCTGAGAAAGTAGAGAATAATGCCTTCAGAGTGGACTTTTGCACTGCACATCTTTGCATTAAACAGCAGCGTATTGTACTAAAGTTGAAATCATAATAGGACTTTAATTTGTTCAATGAAACAGCTTTACTTTCATTGGATACTGTTACTTGCACTGGATGAGTGAGAGCTGTGCATGGTATACAAACACCCTGGGTTCAGACTCAGAGTCCTAGCTGCTGTAATTCAAACAAAGCAAAATTTACACCTGCAGCCCCGGGGAGGAGAAAAAGAGAAAGAGCATAAGACAGCATAGGGGGAAGGAAGGGGCAGAGCATGGTAAACAAGAGTAAAGGTGAGAAAAGCCAGAGAGCAGATAAGAGGGAAAAGAAGCCCAAAAGAAGAAAAACAAAGGTAGAAATGAATATTTAAGTAAGTGGGGGGAAACAAAAGAAAGCAGGGCTGGAGTGTATCTACTGCAGAACAAAAAAATAGGAAGAACTGAAGCACAAATCTATAGAGCAGATCATATGGAGCTCAGAACTTTTTTATAGGTAATATATAATAAATTGTTACAAAACCACTGAAAGTACACCCATGTGTTCCTTTAATACCATTTCCAGTAGCACTCCTTCTGTCTTATCTTACTGCCGCAAGGATAAAGAGGTTTAGAGCATATGAATTCAGATAAAGCTCATCTTATCACCCTGAAGGAAAAATAACATATTCATTGTTATCTAAATGATAAATAAAAAGGTGCTACTTGGGATTATGAGGATCCTCCGACCCACAAGATTCTTTTGATGTCAGATTAAACAAGTTCAGATGCTAAACATCTCTTACTATTTTAAATCAGGATTCACTTCAGGAGTCTGCACAGACATTTTCATTTTCTTTCACTTTATTTTTGAGTGAGATGCTAATGGTCTAATCCAATTCAGTGATCTATGCTAAGCTAAACTAAAAGTGCTCTCGCCAGACCCAGGAGATTGCCTGAATGGTTAAAAAATAGTAAATCTCAACTATTAAACTGTAGAGAAGTTGTAAAACTAAGCCCATTTAAAAAAACATTGAGTGTTTCTTTAACATGTCTGAATGCATGTACACTACCTGACAATAGTCTTGTGGCAAGTTTTGGGAACAACAGATAATAACTTGACTTCTAGTTGATCATTTGGAATCAAAGTAGTTTATATGAAAGGCAAAGGTCTCTAGATTACACTTATTTTTACCAAAAGACTCCCAGAGTTCATAAAAATTATTTGAATTCATCTTCAATGCCTCCTCCATTTTACCCCAGGCATGCTCAATAATGTTCATATCTGTTAACTGCCAGCCCAATCCTGGGAAACCTTTATCTTCTTTGCTCTCAGGATCTTCGATGTGGAGGCTGAAGTATGAGAAGGAGCGCTATCCTGCTGAAGAATTTGCCCTCTTCTGTGGGTTGTAAGGTAATGGGTAGGACAAATGTCTTGATACCTCAGGCATGTTGACTGATTTCTGTGAGAATCATGCATCCATGCAGGTTCCAATAGGTTTTCTGCAGTATTTGTGATGATTGGGATGCAGTTCAACAGATGATTCATCTACCTTCTGACACTTTTCCAAATTATCTTCTATGATCTACTACCAAATGATCTTTCAGAATGATCTAAGTTAATTTTTGTTGCTCTTACAACTGGGATCGACAATAAGACTCGTCAGGTAGTGTATATTTAGCATCATTTACATATGAAAACATATCCGTATACTAGTGTTAACGGGTTACATCACTCACACCAAATACACTTTTTGTCTTATTTTAAGTCTATCAATTGCTTTATAATTTAAAAAGTTATATTAAAAGGTGAAAACTGCAACTTCATTTAAATGCCACTTAGTTTGACATTTTGTCATCGAATGTAATGCCTTTCATACATATTTATAGATCCTTCAAGTGTCCAGATATTTTCCGAAGACTGCTATGCATACATATAGATTCAGTGAGAGCCAGACTGCCTACGGCACACTCTAAAGCATGTTTACTGCAGGTCACACTGACGTCAAACTTTCAGATAAGACTGTAGGTTGTTGAATTTATTCGTTGTTTTTTTTTGCTATCAGATAACTATGAGTTTGCACACTGTGTTTCTCACCTCTGTTTGTGTTTCCTGTTTACTAGATATTTGCTGCCTTGTCTTTTCAGATCTGATATTGAGCTCTAAGCTAAAACCACGCTGTATATAATTTATAGGGGCATAAAACTTCACAGCAAAAAGTTATGCTTGTAAACACAGAGAAGTCTGAAACATCAATCTGTACATCTTCACATTCGACTACACAGAAAGAATTGAAAGTGTTGCGAAAGATAGAGGAGGTCATCTTGTTATCACTCAATGTACACATGCACACACACATATCTTTGCGCGCACACATTTATGAGCAGAGATGAATGACTCCATGCACAGGCCATTCCTTTTCTACCGTGCCGGTGACGTTGACAAACGGCCCGGCAGTCTGAATTAAATATGACAGTCCTGCTGCTTCCAGCGGGACTCTGCCTGTTGGACGTTACATGCCAGCATAACTGCCTAGACACTGCCAGAGTCTTGCCTTGACATACGCACAAACATGTCCAATCACACAGCAAACGTATTTGATTTTCTAAAGAAAGCATGTGGAGTGAAACTTGAAGCTACAACAAATGAAGCTACAACCAGCGGTCTACCACTTCTTTGGTACGGTGTGAGGTGTCTGCCTGAAGGCGATTAAAATGCATAATCATTTAATAGCAGAAAAAGGTCTAGTCTTCTCAAACGGACCCCCTTGTGTGCCTGCTGACATTCCAGAGGTCTCTGCGGAGCTGGTTCATTATTCTCGATGTGTGTTTGCTGACATTGTGGAGGCATTGCTGGTCCAGTTCATTACTCTCTGGGTATTTACTGACATTGGGGAGCCCTGCTGAGATGCATTCATTATTTCACACTAGGAACAGCACGCACAGGTCGGCTTGAAGACCGGAAACACACCTCTAGCGACATGCTCACATTCCAACTGAGGAGAAGGGGGTCTAAGAGAACAGCTGAACATGTGTTTGGCTTTTGTTGCTAACATCTTGTGTAAACAGGTGAATACAAACATGTGTGAAAAACGTTAATTGCTGCACATGGATTTACATACAAAACACTCCAGTTTACCAGTGTGTTGGATTCAACCCAGGCTCATTCTGAAAACGTACCTCTATATACATTTCTGCAGACTGCGAATATGTCTCAGGAGCTACGTTTTTGTTTACGCGATTCCACCAGAGGCCGCTGTGTACGCTTTTTGAGATCTCAAATTTCTCTCGTAAGTGCCATTCGTGCCTGCTGTTCTCGCATAAACCCACCAGAGGCCACTGTCGACTGAATGAATGACTGACTGACTGACCGATCAACGTGACTTTCAAAATCCTGCAATGTCGGCGCAATAGCCTAGTGGTTAGCGCGCCGACATATGCTGCAGTAGCATGTCAGGGCGTCCCGAGTTCGAATCCCACTCTCTCTCTCTCCAACTTCGCTTTCTGTCTAAATACTGTGCTATCTAATAAAGTCAAAAAAGCCAAAAATAAATCTTTAAAAAAAAAAATCCTGCAATCTGAACTCAGCATAAGATGTCATATTTTTTTAGAACAACATGATCAAGAACACAAGAAATTTAGCAGAAACTCACCCTATTCTCCTCCTCTCTTAGGTCCGGCATGGTACTGATGCACAGGCTGATTACTGTTATGGCCACCATCAACACAGAAAAACAAGCGAACACCTTTCCAGGCACGCCTGACTGAGGGTTCTCCACCATGTCCCTCAGTTGGTTCATGAACTTGCGGTAACGTGTCTCCACGACAGGAGGGCGCAGCTGCAAACTACGTTGGCGGCGTTCCTCCTCTCGCCGCTCAAGCTCGGCGACCTCATCAAGGCGTGTGTACATCTTGCGCTTGCAGCAGCGCTCCATGTAGGTCATCTCTACACCCCAATAGTTGAGCTCCTCATGCAGCGAGAGTGCACACATCTCCCGTAACAAACGCAGCTTTCCGGCTGCTAGGAAGTTGAGGATTACACGGAACGCGTTGGGGCTACGGTCGAAGAAAAATTCATGGCGTGCCTCATCGTAATCGTCGCAGACGCGAGCAATCTCTTCAGGGCTGCTGCAGGGTTTTAGACGTCCTAAACGTGTCAAGGGAAACTGCTCCAACGTACTCCAAGGGAAGGTGTATCGGTTGCCCCCCACATTGATGAGAGCCTGCAGGCCGTGATCAACCAAATTAAGGTCTTCGGGTCGGCGAATGAACTGAGCCCTCTGGTAATACACTCCTTTGATGGTCTCGGTTTCCGGGATCTCGGTAAAGATGTGGTCCAAGCTGCTGTCATCACTGACCGAGAGGTTGCTGAAGTCATGATTGGCATTGCTGATGATTGGCATGATGGCATTGAAGAGGAAAGTTGATGAACGGGATGGATGAAGCTTAGGTCGTCTCACCGTTAGCTTGAAATTTTGGTGCTGGGCACTGAGGTGTTTATTCGAAGGTTGATCCCATAGGATCTCATGCACAGTTCAGTGCACAGCCAAACAGCCCACATTTTTGGGCACTGTTGGAGACAAAAAGACAACAAAAGTCAAAGAGGTCAAACAGTTGCGTTCACAATTGTACAAAGTTTGCAATACCATTGTGACTTTGGCAAAATTGCACGAACTTGATAATATCCATGAACTTCATATTTCAATAAAGAAGGACACTATAGTTTGGCACCGGTCTCTGGTGGCTGATATATTAGCCAGACAATCCCACAACTCCTAACAAAGATTGAATAATTTTCTGTTGTCAAGGTGTTTCATTATGCTAGGGTGGGGGTTAGAGTGATAAACTATTTATTAATAGAAGCGTACTCCCATCGGAAGCGATGCTTGCTTTACTGTGTGGAAAGTTAATTGAGGGAAGTGTGTTGTGCAGCCCAGTGGCAGTGGCTCTATCAAGAACATTCTCTCCAGTACAGGCTGATGAGCAGAAAGTGAGGGGAGCAAGATTTTTCATAATCACACATAAGCAGGTGTTAAAATAGGGTGGAAATTAGGAAGGATGCGAACCAAGCAGAAAATGCATGATCATTACAAATGCGTCTAAACAATGGCACAATAATGGGCATACTTTTTATCGATTTTAGAAAGTCTATATATGAAGTCAATGTACGCCTTAGTGATTTATCGACTTCAAAATATATAAAAGATCACTGATCAAATTTAACTCAGAGGAGGTTCCATCAAACTATTGTAAAATCTTTCTAACAATTCTCATGTCTGTCATCTGGTTGTAATGAGATTTTTTCCCCATGGACTACCTTTTAAAAATGTTAAGTCCAACTTTTAAATCCCAAATATTTCAGTAACACTGTGAAAGTTGACTAAAAGTATGTATGACACACTAATTCTGTATGTTCAACTTATTTCTGATTATTTCATACAATATGATTTCTTATAAATATAATAATGGCTAAAACAATTAAAGGAAACATTACAGATTTGTTCATGTTTTTTTGTAAAAACATCTTGTGCTTATACAGGTAGCAAGGCTGAATTATTTGATCAAATTTACAATAATGTTATCAGTTATCAGTACGGGTACTTATTATCAATGTTAATTTTGCATAATTTGTGATTTATTTGACTTTTAATGGCACTGTGATGAATAGAAAGTTATATCATAATGAAAATATGAAACAGCAAGCATGTCTTAAGTGTTACTTTCAATAAATGAAATGTGTCCTTGATAAACTTTTTTTTAAGTTTTGGGTTTTCACATTTCACATTTTTTATTCTTGAGCAGCAAATCAGCATATTAGAATAATTTTGAAGGCTTATATAACCTTGAGAACTGCAGCAAAGGCAGCTAAACATTCTGCTTAAAGTGCAGGTGTAATAAAACAGTTATTATAACAGTTAAATAACTTAAAACAGTCATTATAAAATGAATTAACTTTTGATTTTAATTATAATCAAATAAATGCACATCTGATGAGCTGAAGACTTCTTTCCAAAACCTCAAAAAAGCCTATAGGCTATTGCCTCCAAACTTTTGACCGGTAGGTCTGTTGACATCTAAAATTATATCATAATTTGACATCTGAGTGAAGCACAGAATAGCAATTTTTTATCGATTTCTCCTCAAAAGCACAATAATAGCTTATCGTTTGTAATACAGATGAATCGAATCGATAAGACGAAACATTAGCTTATATTACTGTCACTGTCATAATTACATAATGCAGTCTACTTAATAAGTTTAGGAAAATACCTCGCACATTCACAACTCAATATAGGCTAAACTTAAAGTATAAACTCGAATTCAACTTCATTAACACTGAAATAGTAATAATGTTCAAATAACATCGTCCTGCAGACATTGGAGTCAGCAGCCTTTATGAATGCAAAAACACACATAAATAAAATAGCCTAAAACAAAAGCGCATTTAAAATACTTCAGTGACAACTGAAAAGTTGACACATATGAAACAGATAGTCAAAGAAATATAAACGAGTGCAAGTTCATCAAATACAACAAGAGCATTAAAGTAGAAACTCCCAACTCACCCCTCGGCACGACTCCGGTCCTCACTTTCTTCAGCAGAAACATTTTCTCTCCATAATGCTCAATAACCGGTTAAACGAACTCACTTCAGAATTTACTTATCGGGTCCTGTCTGTATGCTGAAGTCAGAGGCGGGAAAATGATCACAGCGCGAATATTCTGCGCTGACACATCATCGCTGTCCCGCGCGCTCCGTCACTATCACCGCATAGATCCTGAGTGTGTGTCTCTGTGTGTGCGTATGTGAGAGTGAACAAACGCCGGTCGGTCGCGCGCCTCAGAGACGCACTGTAAGTTTAAAGTAAAGTCTAAATCATGGCAGGGACGAGCTGAATGCAAGCCATGGTCACGTACTGTTCGAACTGCTACAATAAACCTTATAAACATTGAATTAATTTATCACGGGCTCCTGTTTTAAACGAGTTTGAGATGTGCACGTCATTGTGCGTCAACGCGACTGAGACATGATGAATTATTGCACCCGCAAAGGACAGTCGAGTTTCCAGTTGAACCCTTTACGTTGTGACAGTTTTCCATCTGGAAAATGAGTTTGTGGCAAAATAGTCTGCATTTGTAATATCTAAAGTTGAGGTTGAGTTAAACGTATAGCCCATTCATAAATCTCTCAGGTAAGCGCATTTAGAATCTGTGTTTGCTGTGCACACAGTAGAAATCATTATGTCTATTTATGCGTTGCACGCAGAGTAAACACCCCGGGACAGCCCAATTAGTTTGATTCAGTATTTGCATACACGATGTTCACCTGGCAGCACTATTATGGCGTCCAAAGCTTACAAACAGACGCAAACAAAGTGTGCATACTGTACTCATTAGGTCGCATATACCTAGGGAAATGCTAAAATAACTAGCAGTTTGCGCAGGTCCTGGTGGCATGTGAATGGAAAGTGAGACAGCTGGCATTGTGCACTCACACTCTCCATCACTGATGCCAAGGGTCTGCACACATAAAACCCACGAATGACTGCTGAAATATGCAATGCCTCCTCTCCTGACTGTCTAATTTTCTTTGTACCCCTACACACATTCATCAATGTTTGCCTACTCCATACCGACTTTAATAGATTTAGTGTTAATCTGCCCATTTAAAAAACAATGTGGAATTAAATTTTTACTCTAAAGTTGATATATAATCTTTGGATGAAACCATTTAAAATTGTATACTCCCTTGATTACTCATTTAGAATAAAAAAGGAATTATAAGTATAATAAATAAGAACTAAAATGTTTGTTTTATATAGTATAAATGCATGTACATTCAGTATGAATATATCTAAACCATTTAACATGACTTTTTTGACGAGCATTTTTTATTTTTAAAAGATGTCTAATAGATGTCAAATAGACGTCTAAACAAAGTCGTCTTGGCTTAAACAAGGCTAAACATGGGGTGTCAGTGAAAATCTAATAGAGGTCTAAGAATAGGCCAACTAGTCATCAAATGAACAGAAATGAATGACTACAGTCTGTCTAATCTGTCTATTTGACAACTAGTAGCCAAGCTGTCTACGTTTAGATGTGTGTTAGACGTTTATTAAATACAAACTTGTTTGCTAGGTTGTGTCACAAATCCTGGCCACATCAGACAGTAAGTGTCCATCATGTGCACACAGTGTGTCATTGAGATTTTAGCACCTCAGTTTGAAAGCAGACTTCATTATAACAGCCATAATTGTTTTTTACTCCAAAGATCCCTTCAGAGGGCAATATATCCCACTTGGAATGCACTGAACACCTACACTTTTCTAAACACTGCGAATTTGTGACATTATTATTAATCGTTTATTTATTTATTTGCCTGGCAAATCAAACAATGTGCTTTTTGCTTGTGTACAAAACTCGATGTCATTAAATTATAATAATGGTGATCATTTTTAATGATGTTATAATGTTCAAGATAATGCCGAATGAGATATTCTATACTGTTTTATTAAAGAGAGGTGATTAATCCAAACTAGATCATAGATTAACCTGATCCATAGTAAATTCTAGTAATTAATATAAGAATAAGAGTGTAATTTTAAGTTCTCTCACGTCTGTCATTTTTCATGTGCGTTTTTTTTTTTTATTAAGAGGAAAGGTCAGCATATATTCATCTAACCATATCTAAACATCACTAAGCAGTCTGGGTGATTTCAGGATGTTTATTTACAATATATAGTTACAAAAGTATTTCTGATTTATTTTTACTACTAAATTAAATTATACATTGACGATCAGGGGATCAACCTTTTTCCGGTAGTGGTTTGGTAATACATGCTTCAGTGAAATTTATGAATGTATTTAAATTACATCTAATTTATTAATACAATGTATATGTTTTCAGTGCTTTGAGGGATATTTAGTGACTATTTTAGCGGTTACTGTAGGTCAAACTAAACAAATTATGTCTATTTTTTTAGGCTACATGCAGATATAAACACTTATTTTACAAGAAACATGTTTTGCGGATACTTAAGAGGTCTATCAGTGCTCTAAAACTGCCAGTTTCAGACTTTTGAATGATATTTTTCTTAGCATTGATTGGCGCATTATGCATTCACAATGGTATAAATCGTTATGGGTGGGTCAAATTTATATTTTTATTATACATTTTTAATTATTAGTATTTAAGATATAGATCAGAGAAAGCTATTTCTTACTATTAAAGGGGCTGACCCATATATACATCTTGTTTTGATGTCCTTCAGGGGGATCAAGCGTTAATTAGGGGGTCAATTCCCCCCAAACTACTAAGCAAAGCACAGAAACGAAGCCTTGAGTACATCCTGTCATTGACTCTAGTATGTTAGTTGTGAAAAAATACACATGTAGCAATACACTTCTAGCTGCAGTTCACCCAATGACCACTAGTGTCATGGATAATAACAAGGCTTTCTAATTTCCACATATTGCCTCTTTAAAGTGATGTGTGCTCAACTAATGCTTAGAGAAATATCTCTTTGGTTATTTTCATCACCGATGTTATTGATTTTATTGATTAGCTGTTTCAACCCTTCTCTGACATCTGATTTCAGGGTCATTATTTGGTCTCACAAGTCTAATGAGCAGGTTATAATTGGATCGCCCTTGAAAAATATCCCAGATTGCCTCTTCTTTGCGATTTCTACAGATAAAGAAGAGAAGTGATGACTCTTTAACATTTAGGAGAGAGCGACTGTTTGAGAGTGAGGGGAAAAGCACAGGAATCAGTCGAAGGATTAAAGTGTAATCCCCAGCGACAGAGAGATGGGGTCAGGCTGATGAGAGAATCGGGTTTGGAGATGGGACGGAGAGCAGCTCTGGCAGCTGATGGGCAGCTGTGTGTCCCACTGACATCCGTTTGATCCAGCCTGTGCTCTGATCAACATAATTGCTCCTCAAGCAGATGTGTGAATAACTAGATTACTGCCAACCGGTGGCCTGCCAGAGTGCTGCGAGACTTTCTCAATCCCAATAATAGGTGTTTGATTAATTCCCTCCCCTGCCAATTAAGCCACTACAATCAAAGACGTGACTTTTCACGCCGCGAAAAGCATCATAACTTGATAAAACAGAGCAGACTGGTTTGCACATTACCATAATCTGTTTTGTCTACCGGATGGAAATCCTAGTCCTGGATGATTTACATAACATTCAAATTTGTAATCAAATCCCGAAGGCAGCTGAGGGAGGCAGGTTCTCTTGGGGGGGGGGGGAAGCAGATGTCAGTCATTTGGAATTTGGGCCAGTAGTAAAACCTGTATAACTGGAGTTTTTGGAAGAAGGAGATAAGCAGACTGAGGCCTTCCATGGTGTTCCATATTAAACATTAATGCTGACGGATGGGATGCATGGACCTATCCCTTTATACAGACATCAAACCTCCCTTTGAGCTTAAATTGGAATTTGAGAACAGCCAGGAAAGTACAGTAGAACTCACTCGCAGTCACACCACCTCTCTCTCTCTCTTTCTCTCTCTGTGTGTGTCTGTCTAGTGTGCATGTGTGTGAGCTGCAGACCGGATATCCCCATATTGGAGGGCCAAAAATAGCATGGTCTTCATCATCTGCACAGGGTGAAGCACATCTGAGCCTTTCCTGTACGAAAAGTGCCGCATCAGCATTTTGAACAATCCTCATGTTCTGTAGAATAAAGCCATCTGCCTATCAATCAACTCTTGCGTGCAACTCAAAGTAGTGTGCACTTCTTGTCAACAACATCAAGCGATGAATATGACAAGGGCGCATGACATTGGTGTAGCTGCAGCCAGAAGTGAAACTAACAAGGGAGCGTCCGTCTCACCGTGAGGGACTTTCTGTGGTCTCTGCTGTGCGTGCAGTGTTTTATTTCCACATTAATTGAGTCTATTTACATCAGCAGCCCTTACCGTGCTGCTCCGGTTACCTGTAATGACACACCTGGATAAGAACTTGAGCACTCAACCTGATCATCTCACTTCTCTGATCTCGGATCAGCTTACAGGGCACCACAGCTCCATTTCTTGGCTCATCATGAATCAAATCTGAACATTGGAAAACGTTGTTATTTTGACATGACGACACAAAATCTTAAGCAATACACAATACACTTCATTGAAAATGTATTACACACATGCACTACCTGCCAAAAGTCTTGCCACCTGTCCAAGTTTTAGGAACAACAAATAATGAGTTGACTTCTAGTTGATCTTTTGGTATAAGAAGTGGCAAATATGAAAGGCAAAGGCCTCTAGATTACGCTTATTTTACCAAAATAAAATATGACCATGCCTTGATTTTTAATTATTTTATTAGGTCAGTGAGGTCTGACTGTGCTTAGACAAAAGTCTTGTCACTTAACAGAAATAATGTACAGTATAGAATATAAAGTCATGCTGCAGTGGAAAAAGAATTAATATTGTGTATGACTCCCATGAGCTTGGACGACTGCATCCATACATCTCTGCAATGACTCAAATAACTTATTAATAAAGTCATCTGGAACAGCAAAGAAAGCGTTCTTGCAGGACTTCCAGAGTTCATCAAGATTATTTGGAGGCATCTTCAGTGCCTCCTCCTTCATCTTACCCCAGACATGCTCAATAATGTTTATGTCTTGACCTTCTTTATTTTCAGGTACTTTGATGTGGAGGCTGAAGTATGGGAAGGAGTGCTATCCTACTGAATAATTTGCCCTTTTCTGTGGTTTGTAATGTAATGGGCAGCACAATTGTCTTGATAACTGATGTTGCCATCCACCCTGCAGATTTCTCGCATGCCCCAAACCATGATTTTTCCTTCACCAAACTTGAAGTATTTTATGAATCATTATATTATTAATCTCTAATGTGTATTGAAAATGAAAACTTGAGTGAACTGAGTTTTTTTAATACATTTTCTTTTATATTGGGATTTAAATTTGTCTATTTTAATGCAAAGTTTTCTAGAATTACCAATGAGTGCAATGTGTGTTAGGTTGAGGATGAGCTGAACAAAATGAAGAATGGGCTTATAGTTAATTACACATTTATCAGCTAATGGTGCCATAGAATAAAAATTAGGATATACCTAAGCATAGCTGAATAAGAAGTGTTCAGTACACCTGGAAATGACATTCCCTGAACCTCAAACACCATTGTTTCCTTGTTCTCATGTAAATCCTGTGTGTGAAAAACAGGCCAATTGGAACAAAACACAAATTCTGTCAATCAACATGAGATTATCCATATGCACACCCCAGGCACCATTTGATTGAACACAATAGCTGCATTTCCACTGTCGGGCCAGTGCAAGTTAGAGCTTTTATCGGGCCAGGCCAGGCCAGGCCAATCGACCGGGAGGTTGAGCAGTGTGAACGAAATCATGTTGTGTTTCCACTGTCAGGCAAATAATTTATGGCAGGGCACCCAAAACTCACCCCCAGAACGCCCCACGAATCAAACGTCACACAACCCGCCCAGTTCATCGGGAATCAGGCAGATAAAGCACACCATCTCATCATCATGAAAAGATTAAAATGAAGAAAACCGAAACAAACAATTGCACATTACTGTACAGCATTAAATTATGTCTACACATAGGCCTCTGTGTTTTTATTCATTATATTTGTTTACTAGCTGACAGTTGGCATCGTGCATCGACTGGTCTCACCACTAACAGAAGGATGACCCAGCACACCATCCATAATATAAAACCACAGAATTTATCCATTATTAATCCGTTAATAATTTATTACATTTATCCGTTATTAATCTGTTAATAATTTATTACATTTATCCATTAATAATTCGTTAATAATTTATTAAATTTATCCATTAATAATCCGTTAATAATTTATTACATTATCCGTTAATAATCCGTTAATAATTTATTAAATTTATCCATTAATAATCCGTTAATAATTTATTACATTATCCGTTAATAATCCGTTAATAATTTATTAAATTTATCCATTAATAATCCGTTAATAATTTATTACATTATCCGTTAATAATCCGTTAATAATTTATTAAATTTATCAGTTAATAATCCGTTAATAATTTATTAAAATTATCCATTAATAATCCGTTAATAATTTATTACATTATCCGTTAATAATCCGTTAATAATTTATTAAATTTATCCGTTAATAATCAGTTTTTTTACAGCATCCTTGTTCCGGCAGAATGGTATATCTAGACTGATTCTCCCCAAAGCATAATTATGATTTAAAATATTAAATATCCTTCTGATAAAGCTCTACGTTAAAATGTATTCATTTTTTTATTTTACCACGTCATATAAAACATAAACATTTGTTTGATGATTCCTAGTGAGAATACGACAATGATAACTTTATTCCTTATTTGTTTATCTTAACTTGTATTATACTTACACTGTAAAAAGCGATTAACGTAAGTTAACTGTATCTAAAAAAGTGAGTAAAATCACATAATTGTAAAATAAAAAGTTAAGTCAAGTTAACAGTTTCAGAATACAATGGGTTCACTTACATTATTCTTAAGTAAAGTCAACGTGTTGCTTTTAAGGCAACTGGTTTACTCACTTTAAGTAACTAATCACTTTTATATACACTGATAAAAATGATTTCTGCAAAATTGTTGCAAACATATTATATGGGTTGAATTTAAAGAAACAAATTAAATTCAGTAATGCTCAACTTAATTTGTTTCGTTTAAATTCAGCCCAAATAAGTTGTTTACAATCACTTAACTTAAACAAATTTCACTTAGCATATCACTCAGCTCTTTCCTTCATTTCTTGTATGAAGGGAAGTCTATAAACTGTGTAATCTGTTTATGGAGGTTGATAATCATACCTGCCTGTGTTCTTTATTTATGTTAAAACCAAAAAATACCACTGTAATTACATCTCTGTCAGCCCCTTTTTTGGAGTATAATTATAATTTAGCCTATATATCATCCACAACCCAAGGGCAAACTAGATTACTTTTGTGGCTTAAAAAGAGCTCAATCACTCCTTCTAGCTAAAATAAACCTCTCTTCCACTTCAGTTGAAAACTGGGAATCTACTTAATTTGTTAAAATATTTTTTGACAACTAAAGTATTATTATTTTGCTGTGTGTGTGAGGGCATCAGACACTGACATGAGATGTTGAAGCATCAGACCAGAGCTCATAAAGATTCACGACCCTTCCAAATAAGATCAAAACCAGCCATATAACATGAGGGCTAATTCCTAGGCTTGGAAATGGACCTGTAAAAACATTTCTGGTGAAGGTTTGCACTTACCTAAACCACACACTTTCTACTTAGACATCAGGGAACAATTTAACATATTGCATGAATGCGTTCTATGGCACAAAAAAAGGAGAAGATTTCATGTTGAATTTGTAGACAGCACGAAAACAATCAGAGGCTCTCAACATTCCCCAAACACCCCGATGTGTCAAAATGGTTTCAAAGAATAATGAATAGACCGAGACATGGCATTGGGGCAGTCATGGAGATAACAGCTTCCGGCAAAATACGTAGTAGCCTCATATTTCTCTGTTGCAACTCGCTTACCAGCGGCTACATCATTGCATGTGGACTGATGGACCACGCAATCCCAAGACATATAAGTCATCTGGCCATCTTCCCAAAGCACAAGGACAAGCATCCGAATTGAATCACCAAACCTGCAAAAGAATCATTAACTCATTAGCATGAATCTCAGCTTTCAAATGAATCTACACGGATCGCAACAAAGCCCCCGATAGGCAGAGAATAAGTCAGACTATCCACTGCACACCTCTCCATGCCCAGAGGCAAGTAAAAGGGGGGAAAAATTGAGTTTTCAATAATTAAAACCCAGCAGGAATGATATATTTTCATTTTAAGGGGAGAACTCATTTTGATAAGCAAACACGTGCTGGGTTGGTACATTGCATCCAATTAATCATCGCACTGCAACAGAATTCAATATTCTTGTCAGGAAGTATTTGCTAGCTAGCAGTTAATAGAGCTCTTTCTCATTCCTCTCTCAATACACTGCTTACAGGGGGAATGCTGACAGTATTTTAGCACAGCGCACCATCAAATATGCTGAACAAAACAAGAAGTTGTAGGATTTTGATTAAAAAACATAAAAAACTGCTAGACTAAAAACATTTTTTAGGTAATATTGTAATAGGTAATACTTCACCTGAATATGAAATTATGCCATTTACAAATTTTACATTCCCTTCCAAATAGATTTTTGTCTTTCATGGAACAAAGGAGGGAAAGAGGATGTTTAGTTGAGTTTTTGATCTACTGTGATGAAGATGATCAAAAATGCTTTCATTAAATGGAAAAGAGGAGCATAAATATTTAAGCTTCTTATGAATATGGACATTTGCAGTGAATATTTTATAGCTTATACATCTGTCTCAAACAGATAACCAAATAAACTATTAAAATTGCTCCTGCAAACTGAAATACTATAAATATTAAATGAAAAACCTAAATGATAATGAGGTTTTTAATTCTAAGTACTAAATTACTGAAAAAAACTAAATTATATATTTATTCTTTATTTTACATTTTAATTTAATGTAAATAAATAAGATGAAACACATACCAGAATTATTAAAATTGAAAATAAAAATAATAATGTATAAATTAAAAATACAATGTATACATTTTTAATAAATACTATAATAGTAACCTATAATACAGAAATTTATCGTAGAATAACGACCGTTAAATTAATGAAATTTAATGTGGAATAATGGATGTTAAATTTCTGAAATTTATTGTAGAATAATGGATGTTTAATTCTAGAAATTCACCGTAAAATAATGGACATTCAATTCTAGAAATTCACCATAGAATAATGGACATTCAATTCTAGAAATTCACCATAGAATAATGGACATTCAATTCTAGAAATTCACCATAGAATAATGGACATTCAATTCTAGAAATTCACCGTAGAATAATGGACATTTAATTCTAGAAATTTATCGTAGAATAATGGATGTTAAATTGCAGAAAATTATCACAGAATGACGGATGTTAAATTACAGAAATTTATCATGGAATGACGGACGTTAAATGACAAAAATTTAATGGAGAATAATGGATGTTAAATTTCAGAAACATACTGTAGAATAATGGCCGTTAAATTACAGAAAGTTGCAGTAGAATAACGGACGTTCAATTCTAGAAATTTACGGTAGAATAATGGACATTAAATTCTAGAAATTTATCATAGAATAACGGCCATTAAATAACAGAAATTTGCAGTAGAATAACGGACGTTTAAATACTAGAAATTTACCGTAGAATAATGGACGTTAAATTAAGGAAATTTATCGTAGAATAATGGACGTTAAATTAAGGAAATTTATCGTAGAATAATGGATGTTAAATTAAGGAAATTTATCGTAGAATAATGGATGTTAAATAACAGAAATTTATCATAGAATGACGGACGTTTTCTGTAATGTAATGGCCGTTATTTTCTGTCGCAAAAAAAAAATAAAATTATGGATTTTTTTTTTGTGTACATTTGATTAACAGTAAAAAAAAATTTTTTGTGTAAAGTACGAAATTACTGACACTTTATTAAAAAATAAGTAATTAAATTAATTTAATTTTCAATTAATTAAGATATATACATTTTAAAAATGTGTTATTATATTAACTAATGATAAAATAATTATTAAAAAGACTTATTACCAAAGCTAAAATACACAAATGAATGCTAACTCAAATTATGAATAAAAACATTACATAAATAATAATAAAATAATGCTTTTCAAATGTCTTTTTCTAAGTGAAATGTATAGTAAATTTCAGAACACTGAATATATAGCAAAGATTCTTTTTTACTCCCTTCACTTTTTTTGAATAATAAAAAATAAATCTTTGTTTTGATAAAGCAACAAAGCACACACACTCACAAACTGTTTGCCTTTTCATTTTCCATCAGTATAAACCATCTATGTTAAATGCCACTGCCAAACCCCAAGGAGAAAAACTCAAGACAAACAGAATAAGGTTAATGAATGACCTGCAACAGGGCAAATGTCAAAGCTGAACCTCATTTAAAAAACATGTCTGAGTCACGTGATCACCTTCAGTGATCGAAAGCCTGATAAAATCATAAAGACACAAAATGGATCAAATTCACTTACTTCAAATTACACCTACATAAATCCAATTCTTTGAACCTCATGCTTTTTTTAAGTTTGTCCACATAGAAATGTAATTAAAATAAAGTTGATATATTATTGAAGCTGATATTGAAAGGAGCATTAAAAAAACATAGAAAATCTATTTTTCATGAATGACCACTGGAGAATGTTATTAAGTTACAAAAAACCATGAAGTATTAATGTGATATTTTAATGATTAGGTTTTTTTTTGTGAGCTATTAAAATGGTCTTGCAGATTCATAAATAAAAAGCAGAATATGATAGTTGATATGAATGGAATAAAGAAGTAGCCGTGCCGTAAATAACAATGAACTTCAGAGCGATAAGAGCAGTGTTTTTATTTTAATTTAAGTACATTAAAATGTGTCCTGTTTTTTATTATTATCACCTTGATTTTACCAGGAAAAAGCACGTTGAGATAAAAAATTTCTTTTCCAAGAGTGTCCTGGCCAAGATTAGGCAGTATACAGTTCACATGAATTTAACAAACAAAAACAAATAGCAGGTAGCATCATTCATCCATCAAAACACACATACGATGCCAGTTAAGAACTACTCAGATCATCTACAGGCCAATGTTTCAAACTCCAAATCATTTCAAATCTTTTAAAAGCATGTACACTGTAAAAAAAGCCTGGTTCCCCTACATTTTTCAGCTGAATCAAATTAACTTTATGAGTCCATTGAACTTACACGCAAAAAATAACATTTGCTGTTTGTTCAAACAACTTATTTAAAATGAGCTGAAATAACTCGATTCTTAAGTGGTTTTTGGGACAACTGAATTGTTTTATGTTCAATTCACTTAAACTTGTAAACAAACAAATAAGTTAACTTAATTCCTTCATGTTGTCCCAACACAAACTGATTGTGTGGAACCCAGCATTTATTTACAGTGTATATTATGTTAAACTGACTTAACACAGCTTGCATAACTTATAAAATTAAGTTAGAACATGAGTAACTTAGTTTAATAAGTTACAATGAACTAAAAACATTTGCTGGCAGGACTAGTTGATCATATACATTTTTTACAGTGTAGTGAAACCAACTCTTTAAACTGCAACGTTGTTTGGAGGTTATTCCACGTAAAAGGTGCTGCGCATGTACAGTAAATGTATTTTTTCCCCATTTCAGTATGCACCACTGGTACAGAAAATAAATAAACTTCCTGAGACTGAATGCTATAGCTAGAGCCAGGTTTTTTTATGAATGTAAGTTTGGAGATATGAGGGGAATAAACACAGAATAGTTTTATAAGTGAAGTTTATTTATAAACTAATTTCAACAGGATCACATGCTTATGATTGCTTGCGGCTGGTCCTGCATTATTCAATCTATGATTCACCAATCAGACGATTCCTAAGCCACTATAAATACCCTAAGTTCCATATAACAGCCATCTTCGTTTTGAAGAATCCCCCCTTCCACCCCTACTCCTCCTGCTTTCCTAGATGGGTGACATGGTGGCCCAGTGGTTAGCACTGTTGCCTCACAGCAAGAACGTCACTGGTTCTAGTCCTTACCAAGCCAGCCGACGTTTCTTTGCAGAGTTTACACGTTCTTCCCGTGTTCATGTGGGTTTCCCCTAGGTTCCCCGGTTTCCTCCCACCATCCAAAAACATGCGACTTAAGTTAATTGACTAATCCAAATCGGCACCATAGACATGCTCCTAGTAAGTAGTTATCTCTTAAGAGCAATCACTATCTGTTCATTAGCTACTACAGCAGGGGAGTTCTAGAGATCTACCCGAGCTCAAACTCCCCTCTCGCCTTGCAAACGGGAGGGAGCCCTGGTCTCAAGGATCTTATGAGCTCAGGGCTCTCTCCTGAGACAGCATGCCAAACAAGCTTTATAATCAATCATCAGCTTGAAACAAAGATATGCCAATGCCTGAGCCAACAAGTGGACAAAGCAGACCATCCTACCCAAGTGTACAGCGCACAATGATGAGGGAATTAAGAGTTGTTATAAACCTCAGTGCAGCTAGGTAAACAGTGTCTAAAGCGTGCAAACTATGCGAAGATGTATTATGCATATAAACAACATCACCATAGCCCAATACAGACATAAAAGTTGCGGCAACAAGTTTATTTTTAGCATCAAAAGAAAGGCAAGATTTAATTCTAATATTAATTCAACAATTAATCCTAATTCTTTTTGACTTTGTGAGCAAAAATAATGACAATTATATATATATATATATATATATATATATATATATATATATATATATATATATATATATATATATATATATATATATATATATATATATATATATATATATATATATATATATATATATATATATATATACTGCAATTTGCAGAAAATGTGTAACAATAGTTTAATATTGTCCTGCATATTTACAACTAGGATTATTTGATGATATACTAAAAGCCCCAAAATACTTAATAAATAAAATGTTGCAAGACATTTTTAATCATGTAAAATATATTGACATTTAGCAATAAACATACAGCTTTATTTTTAAATTAATTCTTCTGTTGCACTGAATGTCAATGAAACATAATTTTACAAATTTCTGGCATCTTTTTCCTACAAAAGCGGTTTGACACATTAAAATAGACACTTGAGTAAATTCATTTGATACGAACGTCATAATACGATCACCAAACATATTCAGAATTGATTACTGAACAATTCTTCAGCATATAAAGCTTAATTTTTGTCCAAATCAAAGAAATGTGGACAATTTTCAGATTAAAATGCTATGCACTACACTAGACTGACTTAATAAACGCCTCTTAATATTGTGTGAGCGTAAAGGGATCTTTGGTAAACATTTCAAATCATCTCAGCCATAATTAGCTGATGTAATATAGCAGTGTTGTGAAACGTGTTTAGGATGACGATAAATGGTTATGCCTTGTATTTAAGGACTCTGAAGCGTAGCAGGCAGATTAATATGCTGAAACACACACACACACACACACACACCTCTCTCTCTAGAGTACAGAACTCAGCACAAGCTCTGGCATTCTGCTTAATCAAATGCAGGTCAGAATCGGCCAGGCTCACTCTTCTGCTTTCATCATGTGCTGTTCAAGCTTTCTGTGCTTATAATCCCCCTCTGACCACCCCCCGACCACAAACACACACACACTTGTAAAGCTTTATGGGGGACTTCCCATAGATGTAATAATTTTTATACTGTACAAACTGTATATTCTATATTCTATCCCCAATTTTCCAATATTTCTAAACCAAACAGGAAACAATCTGCATTTTTATATTTCAAAATGCTTCATTCTGTGTGATTTATGAGCCATTTTCCTTTTGGGGACCAAAAAAAGAAAATGTCCCCACAAGGTCAAAATTTACTGGTATTGTCTCCTCAATGGGCCCTATTTTAAGAATCGAAGCGCATGATCTAAAGAAGTGGTCCTCAACCCCTGGGTTGCAGACTGGTACCGGTGCGTGGATCAATTGGTACTGGGCCACACAAGAAATCATGAACTATTTGCATTTTATTATCCGAGTCTGAACGATCTTTTATTTTGAAAAATCTTTTATTTTGAAAAATGACAGTATTTTCTCGCTTACATTTCGGTCACTTGAGCGCCCAAATTTAACCCACAAGCAGAAAAATGAGTAAGAAACAGATGTCTTTAGAAATATTCTTTGCTAAGGGAAAAAGACCCATAGGACCCGCCAAGGAATAGATCTGATACCCATTTCTCAACAAGTCAGGTGAATCCACCATGTCTGTGCAAAAAGATCAACTGCTGGAGATCGCAAATGACGGGCCACCTTTTAGGGGTCATTCACATATGGTGTCTTTTCTAGAGGTCGCGCAAGTTCGTTATTTCCATTGGAGGTATCCTGCTCATGCCTTCCAGATGCACACAGTTGAATGAATGCTGCAAGCGCACCGTGAGTTACGTGACAAGAACTGACCGATCAGCTTCAGCTTGTATGGAATATACACATTTCGGTTGACTATTTATCTCAGACAACACACAGAACACCTAAACACTGCAGTGCTTTTTAGCAATCTGCGAACCACTGACCCTACCCCGCAGTTAAATTGTAAATTGAGATATGGGTGTAACTTCCAGTAAATCAGTGAGAGTCTCATCTCTCATTACAATTCAATGCAATCGCACCAATGGCATATTTGTAAATGACAAGGCAGATTTTGTAAGAAAACAAAATGAACGCATCACTAGCGATTAAACAGATCTGTTGGTGCGTGAGGTTAAAGAGATGTAAAATGTATGTAAAGAGTTATTGGTTTTCCATATTGTTTCTTCCCTTCAGTCTTAAGTCATAAGACGAAGAACAATAGAAATTGCTGCACTCCAATATGCAGTGCAATAATGAATCAAAAAAAAAAGGTTCCAAGTTATGTTTATAGTCCGGTCAGTTTTAGTATTCTAACAGTGCTTGTCAATGTCGAAATGATTGAGAAGGTCTATTAAATTAAAGTGGGCTGGATTTATGGTTTAACACTAAAAGAGAGCAAGGTAAGAATAAAGTTGATTCAAGTACCAATAGGACTTTTTACTGACCTTCAGTAATATTCTTTACACAGATTTCACCATTGTCAATTGAAAATGTCATTTTAGTTAATTATATAGTTTTTAGCTGAACACAATGAAACAAAAAAACATGAGTTTTTAATATATTCGACATACAAACATACGCATGAATGTGTCTTTTTTTTTTTGCAAACTTTAAAAAGATTTGCTTTATGTCAAGATAGAAATTCTGATAATTACAAAAAAACTGTATTAATTTATAATTGGTTGTATTTGATACCCAGGTAGCAAAGAATTCTGCCCCAGTTTTGGCTTTAATCTGGCACAGCAGGCATTCATCCAGCACTGGCATACAGCATGTGGGCCAAACATGGCCCTGGTTTGAAAGAGGTGGCACCGTCCTTATGGACACACAATACTTGGGCCAGATGTAAAATGTAGTATTTGGCCCAGATTAATAATTGATATTTGGGCCGTGTAAGTTTGGCCTATCTTGACCCACATTTTTAATACATTTTTAAAGAGCAATGATTCATGGTTTTATCAATTTCATTGCAGTCATGACATGCCAACATATCTGGCCCGATTCAGGCTCAGTTATGGGTTATTAACTTAGCTGAGATTTGGCGCAGATATGGTCCATGTTTGGCCCTTGTCTGGAAGCCAGACTTGGCCCAGTCATATACCATAATTCACTGCAGCATGTGAGTCAAGCAAAAGCTGATTGTGTGGGCCAGAGCTGGGCCAGATATATTTTTTTTATATGGGATAAATGTTTCCTTGAGTTATCACTATTAAAATGGCAACACAATCAATCAATAAATGTCTGAATTAAAGGCAACTATTTACTTTTGTGTCACATGGAAAAAAGCAAGTAATGTTGCAACAAAATGAGGGTGTTAAATTGAACTTTTATCTGAACAATATTTTAAAAATACCAGTCACATTCTCTAAATTGGAACAGCAGTTATGAATATTACAGTAAACAAATCTCACAGGATGGATCACATTTGAAATTTTGCTTCTTGCAGGATTAATTTAGCCTATCTTGCAAAAATGGAAGTATAGCAATTGTATCTTTGCGCCTAAAAAATGAACAAGTCTCTTTTATTTGCATATGTAAAGTCTACCGTTCCATTAATATGTAAAAATGAATTATAAAGAACTGCACTTTATAGGAATTATAATATGTATTTTATATGCTGAGGGCTAAAATGTACAGTGTATATTTCATTGGTCTTGCAGAAAAAAAGTAACATCTGATCTCTTCATTCAGACCCAAAACCAGACAAAGAACTTCAAGAACTATTTAATTAAACTCCATCTGAGGGAATAAATGTGGCTTTCCCATCCGCTGTGATGTTCTTTTTTTACTACTGTAATATCAAAGTGAAACACACTGTGATATTACAGTTCTTCTTCTTGTGATTTGCTGCCATAATTCTTGTGCCATTTTAAGTTTTTTTTTTCTTTCAGTTTTACTTTAGTTTTTATAGTATGTTTTGTTTGGTTAAAAGAAAAAAGTGCAGATTAATTTCTACAGTATGCATTGAAGCTTTAATGAATTAAGTAACCTATTAAACATTAATAATACTATGAATAATTAGTCATTTTATGTCAATTGAAAAAATCATTTGAAACAAAGTGAATCATTAACTGAAGATTCACTTGACTGGATAATTTAAATGAGTAAACAAAGACTCACTCTGACCAGATCATTTGAATCAATAAGTCATTAACTGGAGACTCGTTCTGACTGGATCATTTGAAAAAGTGAGCTGTTAACTCAAGACTCACTCTGACTGAATCATTTGAATCAGTGAGTTATTAACTGAAGATTCACTCTGACTGAATTATTTGAATCAGTGAGCTGTTAACTGAAAACTCACACTCACTGGATCATTCGAAACAGTGAGCTGTTAAGTTAAGACTTACTCTAACTGACTCACTTGAATCACTGAGCTTTTAAATGAAGACTCACTCTGACTGGATCTTTTAAATCAGTGAGCTGTTAACTGAAGACTCACTCTGCCTGGTTCATTTGAATCAGTGAGCTGTTAGCTGAAGACTCACTTTGACTCGATCACTTTAATAAGTGAGTCATTAACTGGAGATTCACTTTGATTAGATCATTTGAATCAGTGAGTCATTAACTGAAAATTCACTCTTACTGGATCATTTTTATAAGTGAGTGAGCTGTTAACTGAAGACTCACTCTGACTGAATCACTTGAATCAGTGAGCTGTTAACTGAAGACTCACTCTGCCCGGATCATTTGAATCAGTGACCTGTTACCTCAAGACTCACTCTGACTCAATCACTTTAATCAATCAGCCATTAACTGGAGATTCACTTCGATCAGATCATTTGAATCAGTGAGCTGTCAACTGAAGATTTACTCTGACCTTGACATTTGATTCAGTGAGTCATTAACTGTGGACTCGTTGTGACATGTTCATCTGAATCAATAAGTTTTTAACTCTAGACTCACTCTAACTGGTTCATTCGAATCAGTGAGTTGCACTTTAGAGATTTGGACCACTGAATGAGTCAGTTGTTCAATTGAGAACATATATAATCAGATCAGCCAGTTTTGAGGAGTGAATCCTTTCACAAAATGTAGTGGAGCAACATAATTGCTGCAGAAGCTTCACCAAATGCAAATTTCTGATAAGGTACAGACTCTTATTTTCCTGTATATAAACTGTTCTGGTATACTGGAGTATTAAGTAAACTCTGCAAATGGAAAATAACTTGAATCCACAGCTCTAAGTCTCAAAGGGCCGAAGTGGAGAGCTTTTCCTAATCCGTTGCTGATATGGTTACAGTGCATTCACCTCCACTCCCAACATAATTACCACTATCAAATGTAAAGGCGGTCCACTTTGACGTCACATCAGGGAGACTAAAACTGAGTGGACAGAAATGAGTGCTAGAGCAGATTCGCCTACAGATACTGAAGAGTGTAAACAAAGTCACATATGGTTGTTCAGATCCCACATAATAGCCAGCTGTTATTATAAAGTGGTATAGAAGAAGAAATCTTGGTGGTGTGAAGAGAAAAATGAAGGGAAAATTAGAAAGCGAGTGAGAGTTGGGGGGCTTTTAATGAGATCTCTCATTTCAAAAGCTCATTTTCTTCTTTTCTTCCTTCTGGACTCATATTAATCCCTTCATTGGTATTCTGAAAACAAACAAACATAGCCAACAAATATAAATAAACAAGGTCTATGAAAGCAGGTCTTTTAGTATTATAGGAACGAAAAATCAGCTATAACTGTGGGGCGACACGGTGGCTCAGTGGTTAGCACTGTTGCCTCACAGCAAGAAGGTCGCTGGTTTGAGTCTCGACTGGGTCAGTTGGCATTTCTATGTGAAGTTTGCATGTTTTTCCTAGTGTTCAAGTTGGTTTTGTCTGGGTGCTCCAGCTCCAGTTATAGGTGAATTAAATAAACTAAATTGGCTGTAGTGTATGGGTGTTTCCCAGTATGGGGTTGCAGCTGGAAGGGCATCCGCTGTATAAAGCATATGCTAAATAAGTTGACGATTCATTTGGCTGTGGCGGCCCCTGATGAATAAAGAGACTAAGCCGAAGGAAAATGAATGATGTATGTTTTTTATACAACTTTTGCCTTGATAGATAGGCCCAATCCCAATTCTACCCCTTAGCCCTTCTCCTTACCCTTAGCCATTGTTTTGCGCGTAAGGGGTATGTGAACGCTAAAATAAAAACCGGTAAATTTTGCCATCTATAATAGAATCTATGTCTATAATACAAAAAAGGAATGAGGATTGGGCCTTAATGTGCTGAAATAATATATTCTATTCTAAAATGAATAAAAATAACTGTAATGTTTTAAAAAAAATCAACAATTCTTCAACAGGTTGTTTTGATAGTTATCAAATGGAAAATAAATGCAATAGGGGGAAAAAAATCACTGGAAAATACATATTGAATTAAATATGAAATCTTGAAGCAAAATACATAAGATAACATTCTGTTTAAAATGTATTCCAATAATATATTATGCTATTAATCTAATTGCGCTGAAATAAACAAACCAACTTAAATGATATCTTTGTCCTTCATAAGCAAAAATAAATAAATAAATAAATAGTTTTTTTTGAAAACTGAGTTTTAATAATCTAGTTTTTCTTACCCAGTTAGTTAGGCCCAATCCCAATTCTACCCCTTAGCCCTTCCCCTTAGCCCTACCCCTCGTTTTTTGTGTTCATGTGAAGGGGTAGGGGTGTCCCAATTATCTTTAGCTGGAAGGTGTAGGGCTAAGGGGAAGGACTAGATAGCCCTAGAAGCAGAGATTTTTAAGGACCACACTCGAAACCAAGGGGTATGAAAATTTCCCAGAATGCACCAGCCACAATGGCAGAATGGCTGCACACGGAAGTAAGGAGATGCACAAATTAGTATTTTTTGTTATTATTATGATTTTTTACAACAAACAAGCATGTGTTTTAATATATTCATAATGGTGTTCGTGTTTTACCATCAGGTTTAAAAAAAAAAAAAGATTAAAAAACCTGCTAAATTTCGCTCTCTATAATAATAATAATAATAATAATAATAATAATAACTACTGCAGAGCAGTCACACTACTTACTTTCACATCTGTAACTCGATGACACTCAAATACCCTGTCAGAAAAGTCTAGTTCTTGGGATTGACCTTTTTACAGTGTCTGGTATAATGTTAATGTTTTTTTGTGTGTTTACATAGATGAACATGGCCACTGTGTAAATGCGCAGTACAGTTACGATTTATTACCACATAATATCATTATGAGAACATGATATCGTTGCCTTTGTTGAAGATAAATACCAAAAAATAACGCAACTGGAATAACTACAGCAGTCGCGATTGTCTGATCTCATATGAAGTAAGAGCTTGCGATGGCATATGATGACGTGTGCAGGTGCTGTTGTGCTGTCCCATTTCTTAGGGGTAAAATTTGAAGCTCTTCCCCTTTACACATTTTGTTTCAAGAGCCAAGGGGAAAGGGCTAAAAAAAAAGAATGGGTATTGGGCCTTATTATTTGTCCTTTTTTTAAGCATCGACTCAGTTAAGTTTGATCATTAAAAAAACAAAAAAACAAGTCTTAATTGGTTGCATCATTTTGCTTTGACATTTGTACTTGAAAACAATTTTCAAGAAACTCCACAGCCTCCTATTTTTCCCCTTCAAATAACAGCATAATTCCAGCCTAAATCAATACTTTATTATTATCATTTGATAAGGGGCCATGGAATAATCCACATACATAATGCGCACTCAGACAATCATTAGCAGAAAATAAAGCCCTTTGGGAAAACAAATGCCCCAGTCAGAGTTTATTTTCTGATAATGACTGTCTGACTGAACATTATACCTTACTTACAAACTCGCATCAGCATTCTGCATGTTCAAAATGCAATACAATTCACTTAGGAGTATTTGGAATACACATTTGCTTGTTAAAACCAGTAAGTGACCACCTGTTGGACTCGGCAAGCATGTATACCTACTGATAGAAGTTTTCATAAGTGTAAAATGGCCAAACACTTTCCTCACTTTTAGTAAAAATAAAAAAAGGACACTGAAAGGTCACAACTTTACAGGCTTCATGCTGGTGGTCCCATCAATCTCCCCTAAGGTGTGGGTTAGCCTGAGTGTCACCATAGGTCAGCCTGTGATAAATCACCAGGTTTGTTTAATGCGCTTTCAGTGTTCACGCTGCACTGTGAAGAGGGTCAGGGACAGGTGAGAGGAAGTGGAAAAGAGAGTCACCCGTCCCATGATCAATTTTAGGAGAGAGCTCATGGTTTTTTATGATCATCTCTGCACATTTATAAAATGAAGTGGGCTATTGCTAAATCCCCACTGCTCTGTCTGTCATTACAAAGTGCTAAATAACTCTGTAACTTCCTGACAGAGCATTTTTAACAAGCCAATGAACAATTTTTAACAAGCCAGTGGACGAAATCAAAATGAAGGTACATACTGTATTATACTGTAAATATATTATGTTATGACCTTAAACTGGTCACCACAAATAAGGAGAAGACGTGTGCGTTTGCGGTGGAAAACTATATTTATTTAACTTATTTCAATAAGCATTTTGTTAGCTCTACTCAGGTCCAAGACCGACTCAAGGCAGCCCCCCGCCCCCCTCCCATGTACGAGACAGACACGCTACTTATAGCAGGGCAAATCAACCATACACCCTTGTTTTCAATCCCAGCGCAATCAGATGGAACTGTAACACACAGACACACAAACAGACGCACACACCCCAATGAAAAATTACCACAAAGGGTCATCACACCTTCCTCCTAAAAATAAGAAAAAGAAAACTTCTACCCAACTTACCCCAAAAAAATAAAATTAATCATCATTCCCCAAGTCAAACAATTACAACAGGACAGCAATCAACATGCCTCCATCAGTCGGCGCCAGTGGTGAAGTGGTTAGTGCGTAGACACATGCACGCCGGTGCATCCAGTTCAATTCCCGCCTCATGGTTCTATGCCGATCCTTCCCCTCTCTCTGCCCCCATGCTTTCCTGTCAATACTCTCTACTGTCCTGTCCATTAAAGGTGAAAACCACTAAAAATAATTATTAAAAAATAAATAAATAAATAAAAAATTTAATAAAAAAAACATGCCTCCATCACTTCAAGAGACTGGTGCACGAGACAGAGTGTCCGCCAAAATTGTATCCTTCCCCTTAATATGGTGAATCTCCAAGTTGTAAGGCTGTGAAAATGTTGGCTGCAAGACCAGCACATTAAACGTTGGTTAGGATTTTTTAAAGTTGTCAAAAACATCAAAGGGTTGTGGTCACAATATTATATACTTTCTTTTTCTTGTCTATGGGGATTAGAAAAATCAGTCCTGTGATTCCTGTTCAATCACATCGCACTTAGAAGGTAAATCGCATCATAACAAACTACCTCAAGACATCGATTTATAATTGTGGCAAACTGTTTGGAAGCATTAAAAGTGTCCAAGAAGATGTCTAAAACTGTCACACGCAATGACTCAGAGACTGTTTAGATGCACGTCACTGATGAGAAGATGACAGATGTTTACTGTATGATGACGAAATGGCCTTAAACACCCAGCAGGCACAAGACATCAACATGACATCAGATTGATGTACCCCAACTTCGTGGGAACATTGCATTCTGTTTGGAAATGAAAATCAGGTTGACGTCAGAACTCAACGTCAGGCTGACATCAATGTCCAACATCTCACCTAAAATCAATCAAATATCAACGTCTAATGATGTTACAGCTTGATGTTGTGTTGACGTTACCACTATGACGTCTATCAGATGCTGGATTTTGGTTGCCATACCTGACAAATAAATGTCAGTATTTGACGTCAATATGATGTTGGTTTAAGATGTTGGTTCGACGTTAGATATTGGTTACTTTCCAACACCACCGAAAATCAACCAAATATCAATGTCATTTGATGTCATTATTGGACATCAAAATAATGTTCTCCTTAGGCTACGTTCACACTGCGAGGCTTAGTGCTCAAATCAGATTTTTTCTCAGATCTGATTTTTTTGCATGGCTGTACACACTGCTCTTATAAATGTGGCCAATATCAGATTTGCAGTGTGAACAGATCATGGTCCTAAACTGACCCGCATGCGCAAAAGTACAGTTACAGACAGCACAAAATGTCTAATTATGTACACGTGATACTGAATGAAGTAAGCACGTTGTCAGATCATGCTTATATGATTATTGCCATTTTCACAGACAACCATAGTGTATTTTAAGAACTGTAAATGATTGTTCTGCTACTACTAATGTGTATTTCGGCATTTTAAATCTAAAATAAGTCACTTGTGATTGAAAACACTGATCATTTATGATTTATGACAACTGCGGTGCACGTTTGTTTGACCACCGGTGTAGTGAACTCATCAAGGGTTAATGAGCAGCCGCAGACTGAACTGTGAAGGTGGAGTTGTTTTATCTCCATTTGAATTTATTTTTACTTCGTTATTTAAAGCAGACATGTACAGAAGGGGGGTTTGGGTGCTTGAGCACCTGCCCTTTTTTCCCTCCGAGAGAAAGTTCTCCCTCCTTTGCGCACGGATCCCCTATCCGCAACACGCACAACGCTCCTCAGTTTCACCATCAACCTGTGGCCCAATAGTTAACAAGCACCAGTTTTGCCTCCAAAATCTTTTTCAAAATGAACAACCAACTTTCTGTGGTACAGCAATTGCCATGTGTGCTATTCTACTATGCTGCTGAGGAGTAGAGGATGTTTGCAGCACAGAATGATGACGCATGTCGCTCGAAGATTATGTAAAAGTCACTTGAAATCCGACATAACCGTTCACACTGCAGTCGCATTGCAAAACATCAGATCTGTGTCTGATTTAAGACTACATATAAAAGTGCCACAGATCTGACCTGAAAAGATCAGATTCCATGCGGTTTGGGCTGTTAGCACTATCAATACCTGAGTCACATGTGGGTAAAAAAATCTGATTCGGGCCACATTTGGCTGCAGTGCGAACGTAGCCTTAGACTAGATGTTGAATTTTGGTCACCTGACATCACAACCTAAATCTAACCTTATATTAACATCTTATGACGTCGTGTGCCTGCTGGGCAATAACTAAATGCACTACAGAATGTTACGTTTACACACATGCACAAATTACATATAAGTGCATCTGCATTTTACAGCGTAATACTCACTACTCGCTACGCTTGAGTACTTTTAAAAGGTCTACTTTTTACTCATACTTTGAGTAATGTTTACACCGAACTTTTAATCTACTTTCGCTATATTTTCAGGCAAGTAAAGGTACTTTTACTGAAGTATGATTTTTCAGTACTCTTTCCACCACTGATAACCACAAATCTAAGAAATGGTTTATCAATCCTAAAAAGCAATAAAAGCCATCTCAAAAATAAAGTCTACTGTGGCAAACAAGCCACAAATATGTAAAGATGGAAAGAATGTGTCACAGCACATCAGTAAAGTTATTTCTCTCTTCAAAGCTGTAAAAGCCAGAAACTCACTAATAGAGATCACTTGTTACCAAGTGAGTTGTAACTTTTCCTCTGCTATCCTGACCAGTGCTTAAAACTGCACAGAAACTTAACCCACAATGCTCAGGATCCCTTTCAATGATCTCAGTCTTTCCCAGGCTCAGATTCTCTTACACAGGACATACATTATTTAAAATCAGAAAGGGGGAGGGAGAAAGACAGAAGGAAAAGACGGAAGAGGGAACCAGCCATTAAACATTTTCTACATTCAATGTTACCAACTTCAGTGGACTGAACATAAAGCCCAGGACACACCAAGTCAACATCAAACAACTAGTGGCAATGAAAAGCAACTGTTTTGGTCCCGTTTGGACCAAAATGAGGATTCATCTTCCATACCTGCAAGTGGCAGTATATGTACTGTCATTTTTACAAAGGAACACCTAAACTAGTGCTGTATGCATAAAAAACATGAAAAATGCTGCATTTTTATACAATCTTCATAGTACTTATTGCTCACCACAGATGGTTTGCTTAGTTTTGTCACTACAGTTTTTGCTTTTGTCCTCTGATTCGTATCTGAATAGCCAATCAGAGCACTCTCATTCACTGGGGGCCAACACCAGTTCTACATGTTGATTCAGGCAAACTACTTACAACGTGAGCCCTGCAAAAGACCAAACAAACTAGCCAAAACAACAAACAGATCAAACAAACTAGCCTGACACATACTCACTGATAGCCCAGTGCTGACCAATGGCCAATCGCCACCTTGGTGTGTCTCTGCCTTAAAACAACATGCAAAGTGAATCAGGTCAACCGAGTGAACTACTGTAGATGTAGCATCAACCAACTGGTGAATTTTTCATGAGGTGTCCTGGAGATGGCCTGGAAAAAGAGCAAATGTAAGTCCTCTGAAAACAGCTTGGATGTGTTTCAACGTCTGTAGGGCAAAGGGGGTTAAGGTTTCCTTCAATCCTGGCAAGATTTCACCAAACTCTCCCCAACTGTTTAGCCCAAGGAAGTCTACAATACCTGCTAAAAATGATCTGTCAGTAGAATTCCCATTCACCTCAATGATGCCAGTCTGAATACACTACCTTTGACACTACTATAAATGAAAAATAGGCTTTTTTAGACTAAAAACAGACAACACTGGGCCATTATTTACCCGAATCTGAGCCAATCGAGTCTTATGTTGGTCATACTGTAGTTTACCTTTGTTAACAATCACTCCTAAACACTCATAATCTAATGTTTAACATTCATAAAACTTAGGTTAACATCCATATTTGCATGTCTACAGAGTCAGTGTCATTGATTAGTCAAATGTTGCAATAAAACAGGATCTACAATTGGGTTGTTAAGGTCATTCCGCCAGTAAGGAACACTGAACAAAAATGTTCTGGAAAGGGATTTTGTGCATCTCTGCGATAGTAAAGTGTGATATCTTGCCAACCTCAGGCTTCTGGAGAGAATGTAGACTTTTAGGAGTGAGTGAAGCGTGCAGAGTGAATGCAAGCACCAATGTCTTGAACTCGAGCCAAGTTTTACCCAGTAGCCTGAACAGAGACACAAAGAGCAGTGTGACAATGTGGCTTGTTGAAGACCAATCATGCTGCTGTGTTATAAATCACATGTAGAGGTTTGAATGTATATAATAGAAGTCCAGCCAGCAGAAGTTGAGCGGCAGGATTCCTGATGTTGCGCAATGCAAACCTGCATGATCAATCTGTCTTAGCAGTGTGGTCTTTGAATGTCAGCTTGCCATAAAAGATTATCTCAAGATTTTTGACTGAACTGGATGGGATAATTGAACCACGCTGGATGGTGCAATTGTGCTGTACTGTCAAGAGTGGCAGGGATGACGAGAAGCTCTGTAGCCGATGTGTCAAAATGAGCTGCAGGTGAAGGTCTTTGATCCATGCTGAGAAGCCCACCAGACAGTCTGAGAAATGTGCAGCTACAGTTGGATTGTCTTATTAAAATGAAATTGAAACAAATAAATATAGAAATAGAGCTGCATGTCAATGGTATAGACTTGGTACTGAAAGAAAAAACATGTTGTCTGTATGATGGGAACCCAGAGATGTAATGTATATAGTGAAGAGGAAAGGTCCAAGGACTGATCCCTGAAGAACTCCCATAAGCAGCTAATATGCTTTGCATATAATGCACATAATTGAGCATCTGTTCACCAACCTGCTTTAAACCACAAACATCACTGATGCAGGAAAATGGGGAAAAGGGGAGCCTTTAACAGCAGCTTGTATGAAGCGGTGAAAAGTGAAAACCAGGTTTTCTTTACCCAGGCCCAAATGCAGATTTTAGAACAATAATCCATGGTGAACCAAACCAGTTCACCAGTATCAGTGCCTTTGTGAAATCCTGAACATTTGGAAAAACATGTTAGACTTTATAGGGATCTTTAAGCATGTTCCCAGGCTAACTATGTTTAATATATATCATACAAAGAAATTATGCTAATGAGTCTTATAGTTTCTATAGTCTAAAGGGGGTGCTCACAATAAGCACAATTGTCTTGAACCGTGCCCAGGTGTGATTGTCCCCCCTCCCCTCTCCCTGCACTCACACTGCATCTTTACCTTCCGAGCCGGAACACGCTTACTTCATCGATGATGCAACTGTTCAGTTTAACAGGAAGAGAATTGCTCTCGCTCAGCACAGTGGAGATTGCTTTAGTTATATTGTTTTGTGTTATTTTTAGTCATTTGGGGCGCAGTGACACACAGTCAAATATTTTGGCGAACAGATTCACAACTTTTGAAGCTCATAAACTCTTATAAAGTCCTTGTGCTGCACGTATTAGGAGGTTGTTAAAGGTACAGCTGTCGTGCATTTGGAGGTTTGTATCTTTAATAAACTATGACAGTTCTCGTTCATTTAAAAGTAAGAATTATTAATAAATCCATATGAAACAGTCCCTTTAAAGTGACGTTGTGTCTTCAGTTTTGCGCACTTTGCACTAACGCTACAAGTGTACCATGCCAAAGTCCAACCAAACCATGCTCTGGCACACCTCTTACAACCGGGCCAGGGCTGGCCAACTGAACCGCGCCTGGGCCTAATTCGGAGCACATACACTTGTCAACTGAACTGGGAAATGCGCCCTGGCATCGTTTGGATAGCCTACTGTGAGTGCACTCTAAGAATAAACAAAGACTCTGATTCTGTTCTTCTGATTCTGTTGACATTGTTAGATTTGCTGGAATTAACTGAAATGCACAGCAACTTTGCTGAAGCGGTTTTGGCTTCTCGTGATTGTATTTCTTCTCATCGTCATGTTGAACGAACTTGCTTGAAATGAGTTTTAATTAAAGGGCCTAGTTTAGAGGTTTTTACTACTCTGATCTTATTGTTATTCTTAATGATGTATTTTGCTTTGAAGACTATGTAGCTTTGTGAGTTATGAGAGCCCTGTTGAAACTTAATCATGAATTCTATACCATGTAATATGACTCCATTTCTATTTGAGACTGTAAAACGAGGAGTGAATATCAATGAAATGAATGAAAGATATAGCACCTCCTCGTAAGACAAAAATACATTGGCCTAACTAAACATATATGAACAAGCAGAGCTGCTGTGTGTGAAGAAAATGATACATTTGGTAACTTTATCTACATCCTAAAGTACCAACTAAAGTCACCTTCAGTAATGGCAAGGAGGGTCCCATACTATGCTCTGTAATGGTTTTGACCCTGTTTAATTAGTCTGTGTGGGAATACTGCCCATGGGATGGGCAATAATAATCACCAAGGGGGAGGTGGATGAAGCAGGCCATGAGGTGGACCAGGATGTCCTTGCCACAGAATGAATGTCATGCCTAACAAAGGGGTCTTATCCTGGGGGAGCCCATGTATAGCAATGTATAGCAAGGGCACACTCAGGCAGGCACCAAAGGGACGGATTTGAAATAAAGGTGGCATACGGGACAAGTATGGTAGAGGTTAGAGAGATGGGAGCAGTGATTGATACAAGGAGATACAGCTCAGTAAGGGTGGATGGAAATAATGATTAGCCTTCGAGCTTCATATATTTGCATTTCCCAGAGGCTGTGGCTATAGCATGAGCACAGCTTCAGTACAGACAAATGCATGAGGTTTCAAGGACAACAGATAAATCTTCCCATTCACAAAGCGAGGTTACGCACATGATCAGAACAATAAACAAGCAGATGCTTATAAGCATTCGTTAGGTAACACAGGGTTCAAATTTCAATTAGATAGATGGACAGACAGACAGACAGACACTGTGCAATGCTTTTCGTATCTTTATATAAGTCTGGGAACAGTTTGGAAAAACAGTACTTGGTTCTATTCCAGAATTCATTGGGCCTTTTCTGAGCTGGGAAACACCACGTCAGTGTGACTCAGAATGTGTCCTCTGCACTCTGAACACTCTTCGTGGCAGGTTAAGGGAGGTCAGTCCTAAAAAGACAGCTAAAGCGTATTAACAACATCTTTAAAACTGAGGTTGGTGAAAAAATGACGACCTGATATTTAAATTATTGCACATCCGGGTGGTTTTGTCATTGACTTTTTGTTAGTTCATTATAATTTTATGAAAAAAAGGAGCTCAGAAATTCTGAGGACTGAAGACATTTTTTGTTAAAAACATCATAGAGATGTAAGTCACGCTTTATAATTAGGTTGCATTAGTTAATGTAAGTTAATGTAACTAAACACGAAATACGAATGAACAACACTTCATAAGTATTGTGTTTATTAATCATAGTTAACATTAATATCAACATTTAATAATGCATGATTAAAATCCAAGTGGTGTAATGCACTTTAAACAAGGACTAACAATGAAAAACTGTATTTCCATTAGCACAAAAAATTAACACTGTAACACATGTATTGCTCAATAATCTTAGTATATGCATTAACCAGCAACATTCATTCATTCTTTTTTTTGCGACTTAGTCCCTTTATTAATCCAGGGTCGCCACAGTGGAATGAACCGCCAACTTATCCAGCACATGTTTTACGCAGCAGATGCCCTTCCAGCTGCAATCTATCTCTGGGAAACATCCATACACACTCATTCACACGCATACACTACGGACAATTTAGCCTACCCAATTCACCTATACCACATGTCTTTAGACTGTGGGGAAACCCACGCAAACACAGGGAGAACATGCAAAGTCCACACAGAAACGCCAACTGACCCAGCCGAGGCTCGAACCAGCGACCTTCTTGCTGTGAGACGACAGCACTACATACTGCGCCGCCCTAACCAGCAACAACGAAATCTTATTGTAAAATGACACCAAGATACTAACTAACAATGCAACTATATACGCTATAAACCCAATAAGTTAAGGAAACTCAAACCATTTGAGGAAACCTATGGCATCAAACTGTTTAACCCCAATGAGTACTGTGAACTTAATCCATTTGAGTAGATTAAACAATTTAAAACTATAAAACTCAATAAATGAAGAGAACTCAAACCAATTGAGTACTGTAAAACCCAGTAAGTTAACTCAAAGAAACCGATTGCTACAAACCATTTAAGTTATTAAACAAATCTACAGTATATGAGTGCTATGAACTTACTCCATTTAAGTTGAAGTAATGAGATATTTACTGTAAGTGATCAAGTAAGACATCTGTAGTTTTATGTTTCTCTTCCAACATAGGCTCACTCTGAAAACGTAGCCCTATATACGTTTCTGGAGATCGCAAATTATGTAGGCAGAAGTACGTATGGCTGCAGTTCATTTCATTTTCGCGCTTACCAGCTGACCTGAGTTTGTCCAGTTAGCTCGCCATGTGTGTCGGTGGACTTGAGGCACAGAGAGGAGTTGACCACGATGATGGGGTTCGAGTCCGGTGAAGAATGGTTCCAGAAAGCAGGTAAGACATAAACAGAAGCCAAACAATTAAATCAACAAGTAAATAACAGGGTGAGAATGTGATAAAATCTGAAAACGTAGTAAAAATCAGACAGCCGCGAGGGCTTTTCTTTTTCTGGATTGCTTTTTAAAATTGTCGATTGGGTTTACGGAAGGGGTTGGGCGGGTCAATCTGTGCTTTTGAAAACACTATTGATTGGGTTTAGGGAAAGAAGAGGGTGGGTCAGTCAGTCAGTCTGCCAGTCAAGCAGTCAGTCAACATTGGCCTCTGGTGGATTTACGGGAGAAGAGCAGGCGCGAAGGGCACTAACGAGAGAAATTTAAGATTTGAAAAAGCGTACACAGCGGCCTCTGGTGGATTCACGAAAACAAAAACTGCAAAAATACGTAGCTCCTGGGACATATTTAGCACTCTCCAGAAATGTATATAGGGGTACGTTTTCAGAATGAGCCGGGTTGTTGTCTTCAGTAATTCTGCTTGTTAACATGCAGTGTTCAACATTAACGCTCAGTCAATATTTAATTTATCACTTAATTTATTCATTAACTCTTTTCAAATAAGTAGAATTAACTTCCAGTAAATTTTAAGTCAACTGCACTCATTTCATTTGATTAATCTGACTATTAGGTTTTACAGTGTATTCTATGTGTGTACTGTCACTTTAAAAGCAAGCAGAGGTGTGTGGATCCATAAACAAAAGTGATTTTCCTCTCTCATAATAACACAGATGCCTTTGTACCATATTTACGCTTCATTTCCACAGTTTTCCCATGACAGACATATCCCTCGGCCTGCCTATAACATGGATGAGAAGACAATGATAGTTATGATTTATATCAGTCACGGTAATATATGCCTCACAATTATGCTAAAAACCTAAATCGATATTTCCCCTCTATTAAATGGGGGATGTAAGGGAAAGGGGTCTGTGCATTATAAAATTACAGTGGTAATTTAACATGGATCATAATTACCTGTGAGCAGAAAATAGCTCCACTGCCAAATGGCCCCGATTAGTGATTGTTTCATTTGAATCGCCAGTAATGAGAAAAAAGTTGTAATTGGTAGGAGGGAAAGTGATATTGATTTAAATATGGTGGTTCCGGCTGAGATGGAGACTGCCCTCAATCAGACTGAGGGCTAATTGCTGGAGTAAAGGAGGCTGAGGGCACTGAGAGGAAGTCACTGAGGGAAGTCCACAAGTGCAGCCACTCTGATAATCATCTGGAACCGCAGAAGCAGAGCTCAGTGAATGAGTCATTTTGTTGACTAGCGTTGGCTCTGCAGTTTGTCTCCACTGACAGTCTGACCTTACACAGAAAGAAAGAAAAATGCTATAAAATGGCATTGATAATGTGTTGTAAAAATGTTATTAAGTTGAAATATTTACACATTGCAAGCAGGGTGATTTTAGCATGATTTAACATGATGCTAACATGTTTTAGGAGATTGCTAGTATGGGTCTAACATCAGCATCATCATCATCATTTATATAACTTAATATAGTTGTATGGGTCATTAATATTTTCAGAACACTTATGTCATGGTGATTGGAAACTTTTTTTTGGTAAATTTCAACAATTTAAGCAGGATGACGGTATGTTACCATGTTTCTATGAAGACTAAAAGCAATGCTAACTGGTTTAACAGTTTGTTAGCATGTTTATAACACAATTTTACACAATGTCAACAAGTTTTAGGATGATGGCAGGATGTTAGAATGTTTCTATCATGACTAAACACAATTAAAAGTTTGTTAGCATGTTTCTAAGATGATTTTACACAATGCTAACATGTTTTAGGACAATGGCAGGATGATAGAATGTTTCTATCATGAATAAACACAATGTTAACCAGTTTAACAGTTTGTTATCATGTTTCTAACATGATTTTACACAATGCTAACATGTTTTAGGATGATGACAGGATGATAGAATGTTTCTATTATGACTAAACACAATGCTAACCAGTTTGTGAGCATGTTTATAACACAACTTTACACAATGCTAACATGTTTTAGGATGATGACAGGATGATAGAATGTTTCTTTTATGACTAAACACAATGCTAACCAGTTTGTGAGCATTTTTATAATACAACTTTACACAATGCTAACATGCTTTAGGATGGTGGCAGAAGAATGCTTCTATCATGAATAAACACAATGCTAACCAGCTTAACAGTTTGTGAGCCTGTTTCTAACATGATTTTACACAATGCTAACATGTTTTAGGATGATGACAGGATGTTAGAATGTTTCTATCATGACTTAACACAATGGTAACCAGTTTAACAGTTTGTTGGCATGATTCTTACATGATTTTACACAACGTCAACATGTTTTAGCAGGCTGCTAATGTGACATTGTTTAACACTACTGACATGGCTTTTAAATAACAACTGATACTAATACTAATTATTCACATAACTCACTGGTAGCATGATTTAGAACATTTCTAGCATGTTTTTAACATTATTTAACATAATGCTAACATGTTTTAATGGGTCTGTTTCTGTCATGATTAGCACAGTACTTGTAGGTTTTATCTTTTTGCTAACACATTTCTAGCTGCCTGTTTTTGTCCCCTTTTTAAATGATTATATATATTTTTTATAATAACAGGTATTCAACTTTTTCTAATTCTGTGAGCAAAAGTGTGATGCTGGGGTAATAAATAAATAAATAAATAAATAAATAAAATAAAAATACCTCTTTATGCAGTTTGAGCTGAGCTGTGCAGTAGTCAGCCAGATGTAGCGCAATGACAAGGAAGATTTTTCAACCTCTTGTGGTGCGTGAGACCTTCTCATTTTACTAACAGATTGAAGAGTTTAGCCTGGGTAGAGTAAAAGAGTCATTTATGAACATTTAACACAAATAGGATCACAGGGGCCATTTGCATCAGAGTGAAGCCTGATTCCGCAGAGTCTGTTCAAGTTATTATTGTTCAGGCACACTCAGGAATAGATGAAGATGGATAAAGTAAAAAAAAAAAAAGAACAAAAAAAGAGGTAAAAACAACTAAATGGTTTACTCACAACAGGTTTTACATGACTTACATGTGGGTTTGACTAAAACAAGGAAATATGCTAAAATACAGAGTGGGATCTTAAACAACAAGAGATGTATTTGAAACGATGTATTGAGATTCTTAAAGGATTAGTTCACCAAAAAATGAAAATTTAACCTAATCCTCATGTCGTTTCAATTCCCTGACACCTTCACTCCTCATCAAAACAAATTACGGTATTTTAGATGAAAATTTAGAGCTCTCTCGTCCTCCATAGACAGCAAATGAAAGAACCAAACAATGTCAAAACATTTCATGCGACTTCAGTGGTTCAACTATAATCATATGAAGCTCCATGAACAATTTTGTGCACCAAAAAAACGATATAAACAACTGTTCTTGCCACAACTTCATGTGACGGTGCGGATTTAGTATGGGCAATACGACACTTTTATGATGCTAATAGCGATATGTTGAATTGCTTAAAAACGTGCTCCCTCGGATTTCATCTAAAAATGTTCATTTTTGTTACAAAGCTGATTGGAACAACATGAGGGTGGGCAAAAAGTAATTGAGGTGAATAAATCCTTTAATTAAGACCAATTGAAGTGAAAGTTTACACATAATTACTTCCTGTTTTAAACATTATTCTATGCAGTACAAAAGAAGATATTTAGAAACAGTATCATAGTTTTATTTTGTTCACAATATGGCATAAAACATTTTGTGTGTGTGTGTGTGTGTGTGTGTGTGTGTGTGTGTGTGAAGAGCATATAGTTTTGTAAGGAAATGTCTAAATAATAGTATAACTGTAATTTTGAGAGAGCTATACACTTTTGTGGATTATCAGTGATACATTAACAAGCATTTTTCCTAATATCTTTACTTTTAGGAGCATATAACTATTTTCTGTGTAGTGACTTATTCTTCTTCATCATGTTTCTCATCAAACAACTGTAAAATGCATGTTAATTGTGTCAAAATATGTAATTAATTACATTTGCACAATTAATCAACAGCTCTGATATTAAAATAGTTTTATTTGATTCATTTATTCCTTTTTAAAAATTGTAATTACATCTTACCAAATTACTGTTACCATTATATTATATATTTAGGTGAATGATGGCATTCATAATGCATGTGCATTATACATATTTGGACCCCAAATCATTCACATAGCAATATAATTAATTTATTGATATGAAAATGAAATATTAATATAAAATATTTACAATTAGTATTAATTAAAATTAGTAGTTTTCTTAAGTGGATAATTTTGTTTACTTATAACTACATCTCACAATATTACTTTTAGCATTATATTATATATTTTGGTGAATGATGGCATCCAGAGTTTATTGATATTAAAAATTGATATTAATATTAAAATTAGTAGTAATTAAAATGAGTATTTTTTAAGTGTATTAATTTGTTTAATTGTAATTACATTTCACAAAATTACTGTTACCATTATATTATATATTTTGGTGAATGATGACATCCATAGTGCATGTGCAGTATACAGAGTTTGCCCCCAAATCATTCACATAGCAGTATAATTAACTTTTTGATGTTAAAATGAAAAATTAATATTAAAATATTAACATTAGTAGTAATTAAAATAGAAGCATCACACAATTACTTTCACCATTATATTATATATGTTGGTGAATTATGGCATGCATAGAATATGTGCATTATACAAATTCGGCTCCAAATCCTTCATATATCCATTTAATTTACTTATGAATATATTAAATATAATTTCCTGAAAGTGTTGCAAATATGCATTGCTCATCACAACTTTGATTATGGATTAGTTGTGCGCCTGAGACTTCTAGAGCTACATCGTGTCTGTCACGTACACACATATGTGCAATGATATCTGTAATGTTATCTCCAGCGAAGAGCTGAAGTACCACACAACTCTTTGACCCCATTAGCTGATGGTCTGCAATTAGGAACGGAAAAATCTTCAGTTACCCACATATTTTCATACAGCATCTGCAATGCACAGACACACGTACACTGCTCTTTTTACTGCGTTATTTTACAGTACACTATTTCAGACATGCTGACCTTATCAGATTGGCTAATGTCCTGTGAAATATGACACTTGCACTATAGTTGGGTAACATACACATCATGCTGAAGGATTGCTCATTGCGTCTATAAAAAGAAGTTAATACAAATATCATGTGTGTCATGTACTGTATGATACCCACAAAAAAAGCCTTTTCTAAATGCCATAACTATATAAAACGGAGAAACCATATGACGGCAGAAAGCACAAATGTGCTATAATTCAGGTCAGGTCATATTTCATCTGGTCAAGTTGAGCAATTACCAGGACATTTCAAGAACAGTTCAAAGCATTCAATGTGACTGAAGATGATCCACCGAGAGAGCGGAGCACAAATCATCTGTCATTAGAGATATTAGAGAAATCATATTCGGTTTCCTGTTGAAATTCCTATTTAACAGCAGTGAAAACATAAACAGGTCACAACACAATGACCTTCTGACCATCTGTTTTTAAGACATACATTTTATTGTAATTTCCCTTTGTTTTTGTCTAGTGAAATTAAGAAATGTAAAAATCTGTATGTATGTATAATTGTATGTATGTATGTATGTATCATTATGTATGTGTTATACATTATACTGTACATTAAGTAAATGTTACTGTAAGTAAATTGAGTAAAACTAAAAAGTTATCCGTTGAGGTTTTTTAATAATTAAAATTTGCATCAATAAAAGATGCAACTAATATTACCCTGATGATTAAATAAAATAAATATTATTAATAATAATTCATTCAATCATTTTATTTCAACTTAGTCCCTTATTTATCAGGGGTCACCTTAGCGGAATGAACCGCCAACTATTGCAGCATATGTTTTACTTAGCGCATGCCCTTCCAGCCGCAACACAGTAGTTGGGAACACCCATACACTCATTCACACACACACACACACACACTACGGCCAATTTAGTTTATTCAATTCACTTATAGTGCAAGTGTTTGGACTGTGGGTAAAAACAAAGCATCCGGAGGAAACCCACACGGACATGCAAACTCCACACAGCCGTGACTCGAACCAGCGACCTTCTTGCTGTGAGGCAACAATTTTGTAATTTTTAAAAATTTCTTTCTTTCTTTATTTTTAGTATGATGTTTATTATGAAGCATGCTGGATTGTGTTTTTTAATATTGTTTGTAAGTGATTTGTCTTTTTATGTGTTTGTTGTTTCATGATGCTACTAAATAATAGTACTTCATAGTTACTATAATAATATAAATGCAAAATAATTGTAGTAAAATTTATATAAAAATATTAATAAAACATAAAAAATAAGAATGTATATGTGTTATAATTTATTTATTTATATAATATTAATAACATTAATTATTTAAAATATATATTCAGCAACACTCTTAAAAAATTGTTTGCTGTTCAAAGAACTTATTTAAAATGAGCTGAATCAACACAGTTCTTGAGGTTTTTGACACTTCTTAATTGTTTTATGTTCAATCCACTAGTAATTAGAAACCAATAGGTTAACTTAACTCCATGTATTTTTTACAGTACATACTGAACTGATAAAAACTGACAGAAAACCAATTCACGATAAAAAATGTGCAAAACCAAAACTTACTTATAAGTCTACTTATAATATTACTTTTCTAAGTAAAGAGTAAAGCAACACATTACAAATTAATTAATAATATTTGAGTTACTTAAAAAAAGAAGTAATGCAAGTTACATTTTAGCTTAGTTAATCTGCTTTTAAAAAATTGCTGAATTAAAATGAAAGTAGTCACGTTAAATCCCACACACGAGAGAATACAGGAACAGACAGAAATGAAGACTGCAGAGCTTTACGTTTCCATGATGGAATTATTCTAATTATTTTGAGCGCATTGAAGAATAGGAAAAGAGGATTATCTGAAAACAAAACGTCATTCAACTTTTATTAATCTGTATATACGGCATGTGTAGCTCTTCCGTCAGGAACTACTCCGAAGACAACATTAATTTTTTTTCAATGTTTTTTTAAAGGTAAATGAAGGTAATATAGTGTGTTGGTAACTCCTCTATTTAAAAGTAACTCAAAAGTAACCTAACGAATTACCTACCATAAAAAGTAACTCAGTAATAGGGCTGGGCGATTTGGCAAAAATGGAATCTTGATAATTATTTTCCCTATTGAATGATAATGATATACATTTCGATATAGGTTGTTAATGCTTCCAGATTTAAAAGAGTACCTCAACAATGACTAAATTCACAAAAATTAGAGGGACCCTTAAATGGCAAAACATTTTTGGCCGATAAATTTCTCTCTAATATGAACACACTTTTAAATTCTCATTGTTGCACATTCCTGCAGTGTGATCAATATAGAGAAAAAAAGTCCAGAGCTTATCAATGTTACTGACACAAATTTTTACTACGATTCAATATAATATGGATTATTGGTTACTTTTTTGGGGAGTAACTCAATATAGTAATACATTACTTTCTGAAGTAACTTTGCCCAGCACTGCATATAACCATGTATTACAAATAATTCCTTCAACCAGCATTGATAATGTGCAACATCCCAGTGCATTTTGCCCTTAAATCTAACCTGATCTGCCAGTCACATCCTTGCCTATTGGTCCTTGCTGGTCTCTGTGCTGCAGAAGCATTTGAAACTCGAACTGTCTGCTTTCCTCCTTGTAATGGACAGTGTCTACAGTACAGAAGGAGATAAAAACGTGCAAAAGTGGAAACTCAATCCGTCATTTCCCATTTCCCCCATCAGGCTTCACTAACCGCCCACCTGAAACTGAACGAGATCCTGAACTGAAGGATTCCTGCAGTCATCAATGTGACATCCTGTACTGTATCATTAATGTATGGCACTTCGATTAATGGAGGGACACAGGTATCCTGCAGGCTTCATCTCTCATCCATAATCCAGTCTTCCCCACAAGCCTGAATATTTCATGCCGTGTTTTTAACAGCTGACACCAAAGGAATGTAGAGGCATGTAAAGTGCTGGAGTGTGAAGTTCAGGACTGGAGCGATGCTGTGCGGTAGATCCAGGGCTCCTTGATTCCTTTTCCGAGAATCAATTCCTCACTTCTATTGTGATTCTTTTCTTAAATTCCACTAGTATAATGCTTGATATATATATATATATATATATATATATATATATATATATATATATATATATATATATATATATATATATATATATATATATATATATATATATATATATATATATATATATATATATAAATAAATATAAATAAATAAACATTATTGTTCGGTGTTTGGAAGAATGGTTGCTGGTTTTAGCTAGTCCTGAGCTGGAGTTAGTTGCTTAGGACCGGCAAATAGTTTAAACCAGCTCATGACCTGCTATAAGCCAGCTTAATAAAACACTCCACTTTTTTGAAAATAGACTAATTTTACAACTCCCCTAGAGTTAAACAGTTGAGTTTTACTATTTTTAAATCCATTCAAGTCTGGCGGGAACACTTTTAGCTTAGCTTAGCATTGATTATTGAATCGGATTAGACCATTAGCGTCTCGCTCGAAAATGACCAAAGAGTTTCAATAATTTTCCTCTTTAAAGCTTGACTCTTCTGTAGTTACATCGTGTACTAAGACTGATAGAATACTGAAAGTTGTTATTTTCTAGGCCAATGTGTGTCATTCTGCTGTAGAATCAAGAAACTTTGTAGCTGTGCCATAGCTCCAGCAGTTGCAATGATATTAAAGCACCTCAAAATCGGCCAACTTCCATAAATATAACCAAGATATATTGTTACCTAGCTGGGACTATTTCCAGGCACTGCATAATATTATTGCGCCTGCTGCAGCCATGGTACAGCTGCAAAGTTCCTTGATTATTAAGCAAGAATGAAAGTTTCAAGCCATATCTACCTGGAAAATAGCAACTTTTAACTTTTCCATGGGACTTGTGGAGCTGCGCATCGATGGATTTGCTCTTTCAACTGTGAAAATTAAACCACACTGAACTGAACTAAACTGAAGTTCAACTCTGAAAACTGGACTGACACAGTTTCAGTTTACTAGAACTTCTATGCTAAGCTGCTTTGACACAATCAACATTGTAAAAAGAAATTTGATTTGAAAAAAAAAAAAATTGTAAACTATGTAACTACAAAACTAAGCTGAAAGGGCCCACACTATACCTGAGTATAAGCTGAATGGATTAAAAAATAATAAACCGCAACTGTTTAGGTGAGTATAAAAGATATGTAAAACAATGTTAATATGTGCATTAGGTGCAACATTTAAGTACAGGACAATTGTTCAAGATATCAGTTTGTCAACAGTTTGCTAATCAACTATATTACAGATTAAAATAATGAAAACAAAAACCATTAATAATGTCATAATCAGCAGTAATTTCACATTGCCTACGGATTTGGATTTGTTCAGCATGGCATATAAACTAAGCCATAAAAACGGTTATTTAATGCAGTTTATTAAAGTGAACTGTACAACCGAACCTGTTGATGGAAAGTTATTAGCAAGTGATATTCAAATTAATAATTAGTTATTTTTTTACTGAAAAAGACTCAAAGTTTGATTCACCTTGAATAATTTGATTCTAAACTTTGGAATCAATTCTCAAAGCCTCAAAATCAAAGAATCATTTCTTTATGGAATTGACTCCCTGACCATTCTTTATTTGTGAAACTCTTTTGCTGTATCCTGTCACACGTGCTCAGAACACAATCTGGAAAGGATTTTCAATTTTACACCTCACTACACTGGTCACACAAGCAATTTACATGTCATTTCAAATGTGCAATCATGCATTCGATGTTACTAAATCAAGAATGTCGTCCGAGCTTTGCAAATACAAAGAATACAGTAAATAAAATAATTCAACAAGCAATACGGATATTGTTGCATAAGATGCTGACAACGTGGGTCCATTCAGTATTCACACAACAGGACTGCATTTTGGAAAATGGAAAAGGCACAAAATAAAGCCAGGACAAAAGCACAGAGTATTGTTTGTTTGTATTATATTTTATCATAAGAAACATATGGATTCTTTCATACATATCATTAATGCACGCATGCACTACCAGTCAAAAAATAGGAAACTATTAAGAATTGAAGCTTTGGGTTCAGCTGACCATATATAGCTATGAATATATACTTATTCTCAGTAACATAAAGAAAAAATATTATATCATATATAAGAAAAAACAATAGTTAAAGCCTTTATCATGTCATTTTCAAGGCACCTTTTTGACATCAATGACAAAAATGGCAACCATTAAGGCAACATTAAACGGTCATTATCACACAACATTAAACACATAATAGAGCGTTATCCTGCTCATCAGGGTGATTTCCTCACTGATGATGAGAGAATTACAAAGCTTGTTGAAGCTATTTACTGTATCAGTCATGTGCAACTAACAAAACACCAGAAACAATAGAAACATATCCATGATTATTGTAACAAAACAAGATGCCTTTGGATTCAACCGCACAGTTCTTTTGGATACAATGAGTGAAAAATATCTCAGTAGTTTCTCCTAGAGACCGTTTCTCAGAAAAAGACCCTATTAATCGCACACACGTGACAAACTGTACAAAATAATTCCAGAATAGAAGTCAACCATCGAGATACAATAGAAACATTAACACAAATCTCAGCAGAAAGAAAATCCACATTCATTGTAGACTTCAACAGTTTATCATCAGCATTTGTCTCATTTGTGTCTACAGTAAAAATTTGATAGCTACATAACAATAAGTCTCCTGAGTTACTGTATGAAACAGCAATGTTTAATCAATACAATCTCTCCTCACTTGAAGGGGAAAAATAGGGAAGGCGAAACCGGCAAAAACAATAAATAAATAAATAAATAAGCAAATATATAAATAAATTAGTAGTGAAATCCATAAATTTCAGCATAAATAAATGAATAAATAAATAAATGAATAAATATACTTATAAATAAATAAATAAATAAATGTATATAAAAATCCACAAATTGCTGTATAAAGAAATATTTAAATAATTAATAGTGCGGGCAGGTAAACCCCTCCCCTATTCCTTCAAATGTTTATTAGCTATTAGCCTAGCTGTTAGATAAATTACATTTAAATTTGACATTCATAGTATCAGATGATAGTTAAGTGTCCAAGCTTTCGTTGACTTTGCTTAAAGAAATATAGAAAACGTTTATTCATTCTTAAACCTAGTTCCGTATTTACTTTCCTTAGCTCAACATGCTAATGAGAGTCTGTCGGTTAATCATTAGAAGGCGGTCTTTATGCGAAGACTGGTTGATCATTAGAAAAATTTCGCATTTGATTTTTTGACTGGCCTCATGATGATTGACAGACACCCCTCATTAGCCTTATTCCACCAACATTCATGTAGTTTATTTATTTACCTGCCGGCACTATTAATTATTTAATAAGTTGGAATTAATTAATTAATTAATTTATGCAGGAATTTGTGGATTGTATATACACTAATATATTTATTTGCATATTTATTTATTCAATGTTTTATTTATGCAGGAATGTATGGATTTATTTACATATTTATTTATTTTTTTGCAGGTTTCATCCTCCATTGAAAAAAACACTAGCACAGAAAAGACAGCAAATATTGTTATAGTTGAATATAACCCTTTCCTATTGTAATTAATTTGAAAAATTAACATATTCCTGTGTGTGTGTGTGTGTGTGTATGTGAGACATCAATTTAATGAACTGATTTGTGTTTAAAGGAACAGTTCACCCAACTACGAAAATGATCATTTACTCACCCATTAATTGTTTGAAAAATATTTGTAAACCTGTAAAGATTTCATTCAAAATTATTTGTTTTTCCTACCATAGAAGTCAATAGCTGTTTCCATCCACATATTTTTATGTCATTTAGGATATGCGCATAAAAAAACGGTCGATGGCAAGATGCGCATAAACTTTGAAAATGCTCATAAAAAACATTTGCACATAAGTAGGATAAACTTTTTATTCGATAAGAAAAGATGGGCATAAACTGCGATGGAAACACTTTTACCAAACAAATTAAAGTGTGCGCATTAAAAAAGGTCATGTGATTTTGTTATAAGAGATCATGTGATGATTAAAATGTGTGCGAATGGATAAACCAGCAGGCTGAGAACGTTGTAAAACATCTGAACTGTTGTTTTGGCCATTCTAAAACGCCTTAACCATCCCAGTATTAGTGTTATTATATTATTAATGACCTCCAGAATCAAGAGCGTCTGTGCTCCGCGTCTCACGCCTTTAAACGCCACCCCACGTTCACTGCGTGTCAGGATTGCCTTCTGAGGCACAAGTCATTTATTAAATGAAGAAAAGATTGACACAGTTTCTCTTATCGCAGCAAATTACGTTTTTAACTGTTGATATTTGGCGCCAGATAATCAGGGAGTGACAATTTTGTTTGCTTTGACTCATTGGATGAAAACGCTTCTTTATTCGCATGTCTTTTGTGCAATGATCCAGCTTTGCGCATAAAGTTAATTCACATTTTTGGTTGAAAACAGCTATTTTTGGGTGAACTCTTTAGGAAACACTTAACTATCTATGTTGAACAAAATATGTGCTTTGTGTTTTTGAGGAAATGTCTTTTTTCAATATATATATATAAATATTTAGGATTATTAAATAAACAGAAAATAAAAAAAACATTTATAAAACCTTAAATCAAACGTCTTTACTGTCAATTTTGAACTTGAGTATGACTTATAATCTGAATTTGATGCTACCTTGTCTTCCTTAATTAGAAAATGGTCGTATACATTATCAACAAATATACATATAGTATAGAACTGCTTTAATGAAAGGGACTTTTCGCACTTGTTCGCAATCAGTCACCCTGTGAATGTTGTTTTGACCTTTACTGGCATCAGATATGTTGACGAGGCGATTAACAGCACAACAGAACAAAGATTTACCCCAAACAAAGTCTCATCACAATGGGAGCTAAAGCCAATAAACCTGCCCATGCAGGGAGGAAACAGCTGAAAGTCTGTGGCTTTGTGACCATCTGTAATAACCAACGGCTAAACTTTGATGTTCAGTTAATGCCAAAGGAGCCACCAGGCTTAATCAGTTTTTTTGCCATGCCGAAATCCCTACAGTTAAACAGAGGTAGTGAGATAGACAAAACTGAGATGGAATCTGAAAGTGCTTTTTAAGGCCACATCTGTAGTCCTCCCTGAGCAGTCTGGCGCTATAGCGGGATTTAAAGTTATAGCGACCTTTTCTTTCCAGTGATAAATAGTACATAACTCAGTGGCGGTGTGAACGGTAGCTTAATAGAGTGGAACTATTTTATGATGGAGTCCTCATAGCTGATCAACAGCAGCTGCATCTGAGCTAAGATGACTGCACTTTTTTTTCCACCAGTCTCATCAACCTGGACATAAAAACAGTCCAAATGTCAATATTTGCGGGCAGACTGTCCTTCATCTTGGCGTGATGTGCATGGGTAAACGTGGACGATATATATGACAGGTTGTGGTCATGCGGAGAGGTAATCACTGCCATCTTTAAAGGACACAGCAGACCTAAGAAGACTCAAACTTGTCCATCATTGGCTTGGTGCGGTTATGATGAACTGCAAAAGTCCTTTCTTTGGATCAATACAAATGATCATTCTATCTTTTCCAATCAAAACAACAGATAAAAAATTCTGTATTTGGGAAATGATTGAGTAAGTAGGGAGGGATGATAAAATTGGTATTTATTGAGCAATTACTATTGTAAGTAATGATAAAAATATATATTTGGTAAGAAGGCTATAGTTTTATTAAAGAAAGGTTGCTGAGTGAGTGCTTTGGAAGGAATGGCAATAAGCTTAGGCTGTAAGTTTTGTCATTTCCAATGGAGGCGCACAACGACGTGCACACGGGACCGACACGCACATGGTGTGCAAGTGGCACATACTGTATGTGACGCGCGTGCATTTTCCAGGCGCCCATTGTTGAAAAACATCACAACTTTTCTGAAAGCCACGTGCGCACGATGATTCATGCAAGTAGAACATCAATCTGCTTCACACTTTGTATGGAATATACACATTTCAGTAATAACAAAAGACTAATTACCTCAGACAAACACAGCGCATCCAAACACTGCAGCGGTTTTTACTTTTCTTCATAAACTTGCATCGAAGCTGCAGCAATGGCTTGTCTGTTTGTCATCCTCTTAGAAAATGGGTTGATGGTCGCCTATTACGAGAGATGCCTGGGGAATGCGAGTGCAAAGATCATTGTATATGATCAAGGAAACTATATGCACGTGCTTGTCACTTCAGGTCAGAACAACAACATATACGAAAATGAGTGCTGTATAGCAGCAAATATATATATATATATATATATATATATATATATATATATATATATATATATATATATATATATATATATATATATATATATATATATAACATTTTTAGAGAGGTTTAGGCTACTGTATCAATATTTTTGACACCTTACAGATGTTGATCTACCTTAAAGTTAGCTTTGATTGTTCAGCATTTACACTTTACCATTGCACACACTTTGTAACATTTTATTTATCAAGTTTAAGAGTCTCTTTAACACTTATGTTTATTTTATTATAAAGATACAAGATAAATATATTTTGTTTAAATATTTTTGTTGTTGAATATTAAAACTATTTGCCTTAGTAATGTTGTTGAATTAAAATAAAGTGTTTTAAAAAATCCTATTTCTCAATGTATTGTTAAAAATATTCAATAATTATCAATACTGCATGATATGAAACATGATATAGTAACCTTTATTTTTTATATATCGCCCAGCACAGGATGCATCTTTGGCACAGGATGCATCCATACTAACAAGACCACAGTTGATATTGTCACAATCACTTGAGTGCATCTTGAATTCATTTTTTACCTACACAGTTCTTAATAATTGGCTTCTGTTATACTCGCTACTAAAGCCTCATTCTCATTCGGTTCTACTCAACCTGCACAGTGCAGAATTCAATTGTCTTTTCAAGCAATTGAGGCTGGTGTAACAACTAGGATGCTACACTGAAAAAAGCTATTAACTACTTTACATTTTTAAAACTGAGTAAACCCACAGCCTTAAAAGCAACCAGTTAATTTTACTTAACAAAAAGGTAAGTAAATCCATTGACCTAACTTAACTATCATAATAATGCACTAAGTTTGTTTACTTAAAAATTATAAGGCAAAGAGTTTACTTTCATTGTTTTAAGCAAAGTCATCTAATCGACCATTGCCTCTATTGTCTATCTCTAGTCCACCATTTAAAGAGTGGGTTTACCATACTAGCTGGCATCTGCTACACTTGCCTGTAAACGTAACTTCCATCTGGGTCATGTAACTTACAGTGTTGCTCAAACTGCTCTAAGCAGAATTCAAAACACCACTGGCATGAGAGGCAGGTGCTCTGATGAGGATGCTAAGACCACCGCCTCGAGCATCAGTCAATAGTGCAACTCTTTTTACCCCTGCACAGCTCTTACGAGCTGACTTGTGTTAAGTTAACCCTCCAAATGTACTTCCTTCCAGGTCAAGGCAGCAACATAACCCCTTCAGTTCTACTGGAGTTCAACAGGGCACAGAGGGTGAGATTAAACATATAAACTTTACTGAGGGGGCACATAGCAGACACTTGTGCATAAGGTCCACCATTGGCACCACCGCAGAGGAGCAGCTAAACCTCAATCACAGCTGTGTCACAGCACCATTCTAACTCCACTGATACGCTAAGAGTGGGACATTTCCAACATGGAGAAGCAGAGTTGTACAAAGTTGGGGAAAAGGGGGGCAGCATGCACAGGGCCCAGAGGATTGGATGGCCCAGAGTGAAGTGTGGTGGCCTGAAATGTAACGGTAAAATACTAAACAGCCGTATTACCAAAAAGATCATGTTGTCAGGGTAATGACTTGATTAAATATGGCAACAGACATTCAAAGCTTATTTGAATATCTCAATAGATGCTTTGAATGTAAATATGATGTGACAATATGACGTCTTATATGAGAACAGTCAGAATGACTGCTATGGTAAGTCTAGTAGTTATAGATTTCTGGTAGCTCCAGTGTTAAAGATCATTAGCTCTAAAGACCTCTGTAAATGACTTTAATGTCAGTGGCTACTGTGCCTTTTGAGGAGAGGGAAGTTATTAATTACTAGCCTCCATTATACTTATTACCAAAAGACCAATGTATACTTCTGCGTCAAGCAGCCTGATCTCACAAGGAAACGTAACTATTTTATGTTTTGTCAGTTTAGTGGCTAATTCGTATTTCGTAATTCGAGTTCAGCCGTGTGAAAATGTACGGTTTTAACCATCAAACTCCACCCCCTAAACCCAAATCATACTCAATTGTACGAATCAGATTGTACAAATTTATACGAATAAGCCATTAAATCAAAAAGTTATGAATTGCCATGAGATTGTGTTGGCGTCAAGTGATCCCCTTCCCCCATGGCACATCCCCTGTATGTAGCCGACGTCATTATAAGCATTAATACTCTCACTTCTGTCTGTCCTCATCTGCAATTTTAGAAATACTAGTAGGAAGTGAGGTTTCGTCCACGGTGAAAAGTTTCCGTGCCAGTGTTTAGAGCTTGTGAGGCAGGTGATGAATATCAAAAGTGTGTGATAATAAACACAAACTTTACAGAGGGGTGCATAGCAGAAACTTTTCATACGGAGCTCATTTGCAGGACTTTGGACTCATTGAAATCTAACTTACATTTTTCGAGAGCTGCACATCAGAGTCTGCATCAGGGTACAGTGGAGCCTTCGAACATTTGCATATGCTACATTGTACCTACTGCGTGCACTCGATGCAGAAATATAAATTAGCCCTCGCTCTCAGCTGGGTTACAGCACAAATGTAACCCCTCCACTTCTACTTGCCTTGCTCTGAGCAGGATTTGAACTATCATTGGCATATCATTGGCAGGGATGGTTACATTAATGTTAAAGACCGCAGCCTCTAGCATCAGTTGGCAGTGCATCTCTTGAGGCCGGGAGAGTGAGGCTGACCTAATAGCTGCCTCCCGGAATTACTTTGCTGAAAAGGAAGTATTGATCTATCATAATGAAACCGAACAAATCCATCTGTTTTTCTAGTTTGCAAAACAATCAGATGTGATTAATCAGTTGTATATTCCATATTTATGATACTCCCTCAAGCATTTCTGCGCATATGGTGTGGTAATTAAAGTTAAGTAACAAAAACATTCATCAGCAACTTGTTTTGACCCAGAGGTTTAGGTTTGAAAGTCTTACATTAATCTGCTGCTTAAAATATGGATTGTTATATGCAACTATGTGAGTAACAATGATTTAAGTGCACTGAAATGAAAAAGGACCTCAAATGGTTGATAAATGAGCTAGCGGTTTGAATTCAGTTTGTTGCAGATGCATTTGGCACATGCATTTCCCAGCACTTTAATAGCACTAAGAGCATACTGGCATTCAAAAAAGCTAGCAAAGAGACAAATATTGCAGAAATAACAAGGTGAAGGATCATTCATTTAGAAGGATGTGGTAAGGTTAAATGTCTTCCTGGCCACATCGACATTAAAAAATGGGATAATGATGTCCAGTTAATGAATAGAAGGCTTTTTTTGTTTAAACTGCATACTTAAACAATAACTTAAAGATAAAAAATATACATAAATAGGCAGTGGGATTCAAAAGATTGAGACTAATATGTGATTAAAAAATGAATAAATACTCATTAAAATAAATGACAGAAAAGTACTCAAACTTTGAATCCCACTTTGTATTTTTACTATAAAAAATCCCATAAAGTTTCATATACATCATGTATAATGCCCTTTTAGGAGAGTTGATGACCATGATTATCACACTTCGTTTAGCCAAGTTTGATTCTGGAGTCCTGGCCATAGTAGCCCACCTGGAGCAGGATAGCAATGTCAATTAAAATCTGCACCGCACCACAAACCAGGAACTGGGCAGGGCTTTCATTGATCACAAAATATGTGGTCTTAAAGACGTCACCGGCAGTCCATAAAAGCACCATCTTTACGCTGAAAAAGAAGGAGACAGACAGAAAATGAGAGCGTTTTACTGAAGCATTCAGAAATGTATGCTGTATTTTAAAAGTCTCAGCAGATCAGCTATAAAGTTCTGATGAATGAACCTCGTTCCAAACCTTTTAAAGGCGTCGCCAATGCATCAGACTAATGTTACGTACAAAGACCTGTTCACCCCCTTGATAAAGTCGTATATCTGTATATCTCACATTTACAAGTCACTGAAGTCTTAAGCGATTGAGTGAAGTGGAGTGCAGATTTCAGCTAAATTGAATCTAGGGGACTTGGGTTATTGCAATAATACTAAAACTATAAACACCATAAAGTATTTTGGTAACTGAAATAAATATGTATAGATAATATTTCAAGTTTTGTCAATTGAAATAAATTAAAGCATAAGCAAAAGTATAGAACTAGTAAGCTTCCTTTGGTTTCAGCTAGTTGCAGAGGCAGTGTTATATTAATGAACTGAAAATAAAGCCCTAAAAGTATAGATGCATAATGTAAATAATGTAAAAACTATTGTTAAAACAAAACCACAAAAAAAGAAAAAAGAAAAAGTGGTTGTCCCAAAACAAAATACAAAAAAAAAATGACTTAACTATATAGGAGGAATAAAAATATACATATTCTAACTGTTAATAAAAGGTACAAAAGTATCTCAGTGACACAAAAACAACCATGTAAAGGACACACATTAATTTATATAAAACCATGACAGGTGAAAAATGCAGGGTTCCACACAATAAATTCCTGTTGTCCCAGTACACATATCGATTAGGTTAACTTGACAAATTTAAGTGGACTGAACATAAAACAATTAAGTAGTCCATAAAATATGTAAGTATTGTGCTGTTTCAACTCATTTTAAATAAGTGTTTAGAACAAACAACAAAATTAGGGATGCACCGAATATTCAGCCACCAAAAATTTTAAAAGACTTATCATCGAAACAACATGGCCAAAACAGTATGTTGTGATGATGCAAACAGAAACCGCAGCTTGCACGTGTTGATCCTCTGCACTTTATCGCAACTGTACTTGGTCCATGATATAAAGACCATTACTTGATGGAAATAAAGCAGCACGCACGCAAAATGATCTGGACTACGATGGATGACGAGATCCTGGGGGGTTTCACATAGGTAGACCAGGCATTTCTCTATCACACCGGCAGCGCGCACCTGACAGGCAGCTATTGCACAGATCAATCTTTCTCTGTCTATTATTTCTGTCTGTCTGTCTATCTATCAGATTGGGCGATGTCCACCAATTTGGCATCGTACAATGTCTAATGTGAAGCATCGTGATGGACGATGGCATCATTGTAGGCGGCGGTGAATTAATTATTTATAAATATTTAATAAATTCATAACAAATGAATTATTCGTAGCCTACCGTTTCAACTACCTGACTCGCATGGTCTTTGTTTTACCCATAACCAAATCATAAATAAATACAGATGAGCTACACACAAATTACCACCAGTCAATCACTTTTTCCGCAGGACTCTGGCATGAATAGGCAGAGTGATCTGTGCCGTTATAATGGCGTCGACAAACTTGGTTGGTAAAAAAGGTGCACAACCAACAGCAACCAACCAACAGTATCTGAGGTTTTCACTAAAATTACTAAGTACAAGCGTGAAAGCGAAAGATTGAAGTTGCGTACTGGTGCTTTGACAAGTTACCTGATAGATTCAAAAGACTGAAGAGTCGTTAAATAGAGACAAGTTTAATTAAATATCAACTTTAACAACTATAGTGAGACGAAATCCACCGGTACATCCTTGATAAACTGTCCGACATGCACTGCTCTCTGGGCTGACTGCTGGAGCTCAGACGCTGCTGCACATGACACAGTTTGTGTGTGTGTGGTCACGTGTTGTGCGTTTTCAGCGGTATAGTGTGGAAGGAGAGATCTTTTTAGAAATGCTAGGTGAAACATCAGTGTGGACGTGGATCGTTTTCGTTCTAAAATCTATCTAGACAACAGAAAAATTGCCAGTGATATCATGTAATTTTGATTTTGATTGTCAGCTTGATGTAGGCCTATAGTTTCAGAAATATTTATACAATATAGTAATAATGATATTTATACATGATTAAACTTAAGCAAAGATGATACTAAAATTTTTAAAATTTAGTTTTGTAGATCGGGCCCAAGCAAAGATTTGTTACATTTTTTAATCATTTAAGTTAATTTGATTGACTATATAAAAATCTGTGGATATTATCTATGCATTTATTGGGTAAAATACAATTTACTGTAAACCTTTTACTATAATACGTCCCCATCCTCAGAAGTGATAACCCATTGTTCCAATGTGCTACATAAATATTTTAATAATTTGTAATGGATTTATTCTTTTAAACATTAATATTAATTCATGCAAATCCAATGTCTTGATTTTAGTAAGGTTACACAGTCATAGCCATAAATGCAATGGTACTAATAATTGGCATAATTTATTTGGGTGCTTTGCTTTTTGGCCTTGTTTCCTCTTTTTCGGTTTTTGGTTTAGACGAATTTTAATTTTGGTGCATCCTTAAGCAAAATATTTTTTTTGAGTGTAATTTGTCTAACTATAGTTATATAATGGCTCTTAAATGCTATAAATAGATCCATTTATTCATTATATGCAGCAGCATTTACACTGAAATATCAATATGCTCATGTGAGATTATGACACAGGAGGAACAGTGCATCCTGGGACATAACCTGCTCTTTTATTAGTCAGAGAAAGGACTGGGTCACCTGCGGGATGCTTGGGGGAACCACCAAAGTACAGTATTTTGCAAATGTCAAAACCTACTTTTCCTTTCTGAAAAGCTGAGAAAAGTTAAGCTTTGAAAACTTCCTGGAGGCAGCCAAAATGTTCCTGAGCAAGAGGATAGATGCTGCGTTCTCAGCGGTATTTATGCTGAATGAGTTCATTCATTTCATTCAGGTGTATGGATGGAAAGGTGGTGTAAAGAGAGAGATGAGCAGTGGATTTTTCACACTCCTGGCGGTCGTCCTGACAAGAGAAATGAGTCTTTTAAACACCACAGGGCAGCCGAAGCAGACAACTCTACAATAATGCAATGGCCTGCTTGTCTTTTTGATGCTGCAAAGCCACCCGTCTTGACATGACATTGACTAGTGCATTATGTTCTTCCTTATTACTGTTTGTGCATTGCTTTGGTGATTGTTAATGAAGATGCTGGAACATTTGTTGGCAGGAGGAGCTGTGTTTGTTAGCAGAAGCGTGAAATATCATTTATCTGGCTCTCAGATCCATTACGGTGCTACAAGGGTTTGTTATGGACACTGCCCTACTAAATCACAAAGATTAGATACATACAAGTCCGAAATAACTTAAAAGCTAACAGAAAATTTCTTAGTTTCTGCTCCAAGAAAACAAAAATGTAGCACAAGATGCCACTTTAGGAAAAAAGTGCATTTAAAAAGACAGAATTAGATGTTTTTTATATATATATAGAACAGATCTTTCAGAATCTCAACTCTAATGCTCTACACATCAAATTCATCAGTGTTAAATTTTCGGTGTTAAAGCATTTCAGAGTAAAGTGTTGACATTATAAAGTTATATCTTGATAAATTAAACACAATCAGAGTTCAAAGCTGATTTGATCCGGTGTAAAATCATGGAGTTACAGCTAACTGACACTTGATGGTGTTTATTTCCAACATCCGGACAAATACATTTGACCAAAAATCTAAATGGAACATAAAAGTCATGCCATTTTTAAGATCTTTTGAAGTGTTTAAAAAGATTAATTTGTAAAAAGTGTAAATTTTCTAGTGCGGGCTGTCACGTTAACATGTTTTGTTGATAAAAATTATTAATAACGTAATTGTATTTGTATATTTATTCTATCATTCTTGGAAAATTGTCTTGTATCAGTTATTTTAACTGTCAATCATGAGTATTGTAATTTGACAGGGTAAACTAGAGTTTAAAAAATTCAGAGTTAAATTCTCTCTGTTAAAGTGTTGAATTTTCATTCTTTACACTAGAGTCAGGGAACAATCAACTCCCAGTAGTGTAGATCAGAGTTACTTTTTAACTCGGTGTAAATATAACTCATGTATAGTGTTGTACAAGTAACTCTCCTAAGAATTTAGTCTTAACTGAAAATATTGGGACAATATGTTCACTCATTCTGAGTTGATTTGAACTGTTAGATTTAAAATAACACTGCTATTTTTGCAGTGAAGAAATAACAGCCTACTGCTTCACCTCTGTTTCACTCACTGAGAGTTTCATGGAGAAAAGGACTAAACACACTATAGTTTGGCATATGCTGTTATGTCATAACATATTTTTGAAGTTTCTTAAGCCACCTTTCCACTGCGCATGACATTTAGACACGACTGTCTGAATATGCCCACACGTGGCAGTCGCACAGAATTTTCAGTTTGGTCGTGCACCATTGAAAAGAAGCTGATTCTCGCACTGTCCGAAATAAAGAAGTGCAAAAGCGAGAGCCTTTATTCTCTGTGTGTTCACCATGGTTGACCATGACAAAATATTCACAGGGGTTATGCTTTTACAACTATAATAATTAAATATCAATACAAGACCATTGTTTTGTTATTTTGGTTTTGACTGATTTATATTGAGCATCTTTATAATGTTTTTTTTTATAAAATGTAGTTCAATAAATACTATTTTATAAAATAAAACTTTTAAATAAAAGTTGTTTGTATTACAAAAATGGTCTGTGTTTGTATTGGCGATTGATGGTGTATGTTACAGTGTTTCTCCATCAGTCATAAAGACTTTTATATCGAAAGGGACTAAAACCAGTATTGTTATGGGAAATCCCATTAACTACTGAAAAGATGCATCACTTTCCTTAATGGACATTTGAAATAATGCTTTTATTATTTATTAGTTGGACTTTAAAAATAAATACAGAGATGAAGGTAAATCTTTCTCCTCTAATCCAGAATGCAGTAGAAATATCTTTAAAAAAATTATTATAACATTTTTTAGTTACTCATGAATTATTTACTTCTTTCCTAAAAACAAACCTTAGAAGGTTAGTTCACCCAAAAATCTGCCATTATTTGCTCCCTCTTATGTTGTTTCAGAACCTGTTTGGCTTGTATAGCTGTGCATAGATGAATTTGCTCTTCAGTGTTTGTACTTCCAGCAGTGAAAATTAAACCACACTGAACTGAACTAAACTACAACCCTAAAAACTGGGCTGACACAGTTTCAATTTACTAGAACCTCTACGTTAAGCTGCTTTGACACAATCTACATTGTAAAAGTGCTATAAAAATAAAGATGAATTGAATTGTATAGAACAACAAGAAAATTAAGAGTGATGAACAATACTGGCAACCAAACTGATTACCACAGCATTTCATAGAGTAGAAAATAACAATATTATGTTGAAACTATTTTTTATTCCACAGTCTAAAAAAATAGAAATATAGATCCTGAAAATTATCATATCTATTTGAAATAACGTTCATTAAATGTTACTTTCCTTACACAGAAATCTCCATTAAAATGTCCTGTCTGAGAAAAATGAGCTTGGAGAGAAAATGTCCTCTACATCTGATCTCAAAGTTACATCCCTCTCTCTTTTCCTCCTTCATTTGTCTTTTGCATTAGTTTACTCTAGAGACCTTCTTCAAACATCATTAATGAGGATGAAACATTAATGAGGTAATTAAGGGGACTGGGTCATCTACACAAGAGCACTGGTAACAGTGATGCTACACAATACAATAATAAAAAAAACTTAAAAGCTCTCCATCTTCCATCTGGATAACAGAAACACTTGCAATTGCTCTCAAATATTCATTCTCAGACAAACACACCCTTCCTCGCTCACAAAAACAAACCGCTATCTTCTCCCACACCAAGCCCTTTGTGGATTGACAGCAGATGAAAGAAACGCTCAGCAAACAGCGAGCTGAGCTTCAGGGCCTGTGAGAGGGGTAGAAGTGATTATTGCATTGATTAGGAGAACTAAGGCCACGGTTACAGCACTCTCGGTCCACGCTGAACAGCTCTGCTCTCAACCCTGACAAGACTTCAATTGATCCACTTCAAACTGACACTATCAGCTCTACACCCAAAGATGGACATAAATGAACAAACGAAAGAAAGAAAGAACGACAGAAAAAGAAAGAAAGAAAGAAAGAAAGAAGGAAAGAAAGAAAGAAAGAAAGAAAGAAAAGTAGGACGGAAGGACGGACAGGAAGGAAGGAAGAAGGGAAGGAAGAACGAAGGAAAGAAGAAAGAAAGGAAAACAGTAAGATGGAAAGAAAGAAAGAAAAGTAGGAAAGAAGGACAGACTGGAAGGAAGGAAGAAGAAGGGAGGAATGAAGGAAGAAAAAAAGAAAACAGTAAGAAGAAAGAAAGAAAGAAAGAAAGAAAGAAAGAAAGAAAAGAAAGAAAGAAAGAAAGAAGAAAGAAAGAAAAGTAGGAAGGAAGGACGGACAGGAAGGAAGGAAGGAAGGAAGAAGGGAAGGAAGGAAGGAAGAAGAAGGGAAAAAAGAAGGAAGGAACGAAGAAAGGAAGAAAAAGGAAAACAGTAAGTAAGAAAGAAAGAAAGAAAGAAAGACAGACAGGAAGAAAGAAGGGAAGGAAGAAGAAGGGAGGAACGAAGGAAGGAAGAAAGAAAGGAAAAGAGTAAGATGGAAAGAAACAAAGAAAGAAAGAATAGTATAGAAGGACGGACAGGAAGAAAGGAAGAAGGGAGGAATGAAGGAAGGAAGAAAGAAAGGAAAACAGTAAGATTTTATATAATAGGAATTGTATAGAATGCTTAGGAAAAGTTTGCGAAATCTTTAGAAAAAATGAGATTTCATACTTTCCCTAAAACCATCAGGCATTCCATACTTTCCAAGGCATTCTATACAATATAGGAATTTCATACGTTGCCGGTAACATATACAGTATGATGAGAGTGAAACAAATAGACAGAAAGATAGATAGACAGAGTAATAGAACAGAATGACAGAATGGTGGAAAGATAGACAAAAAAAAAAACTGACAAAGATAGAACAATATTCAGTACAAAGATAAAAAATAAATGCTAAAACATTAGAAATACAGATTTAAAATTAGAATGGTCAAACATTAAAAAACGAAACTTAAAGAATAAACGGGCAGATAGACAACATCTAATAGCCTAATAATAGAGACAGACAGACGAACGGACAGATAGAACAACAGACAGATTTTGAAAGGATTGAGAATGAATGGATGTAACGACAGACTTATTTACAAATAGATGGTAGGGGTGGGCGGTACACCGATGTCATAGTCATCACCGGTGTGACATTGCGCCACGACATGGATTTTCTAATACCGTCAATACTGTAATAAATCAATTATGCGCCTTGAACGGCTGCATTTACATCAATAATAGCTAATTCTAAATAATAAGGCATTCAATTTTCTTCAAACGTTCAGTTGTGGTCTGAATACATGTCCTTATACTACAGGGCTCGAATATGCAACCATTTTGGTCGCATGACGCCCGAAATTTAATCTATGCGCCCTCATAATATATTTGGGAGCATTTGTGTGTCTGAATATAATGGTTGTAGTGCAATCTGATTTGATTTTCTCTAAAAACTTGCTGAATCGCTCTACCCTGCTGCTGTGAAGGTGGAAAGTCGTGTTATTTGTACGCAAAGTTATGAGATCGGGTTGCGCTGTCAGTCACTCAACGCTTCCCGCTGTCAGATAACAGGGAGCTTCTGTTACTGCAGGAAATGCAAACGGCTGCAGAGTGAAAAGTGCACAGGTTTGCAAACCTCACCTAAAGTTATAATAATAATAATGGCGCAGATGACAGCGATCATGACATGAGGTAAATGTTGATCCGCCAAAGATCAATCGAGTGTTTTCGGAGAAGGTGCCCGAATCTCGATGCGTTGCATTCACCGCGTGTTCAGCGCAAATGTCCGCTAAATATAAAATCTAACACTGTACACATCATCGCGAAAGAAACTCACCTTTACTAAGTTTACACTGAAACTACGGCTCATAACAAAGAGCGGAATTGCGCTGGTGGTCATCGCGAGAATCCTGCTCTGTCTACTCATAAATTGGCTGCTTTATTCCACCAACACAGAGAAATGAAGATCAGCTCATAACGAGACTGAGCATTTACAATGACCCAAACCCAAACTTTTAAAGAGTTAAAAGATAGAAGTGAGACTTTCTTTTGTTCGTTCTTCCTTGAGATGTATATTATTTTGCAATTTAAAGTAATACCATGATATTATACCGTCACCGTTCAAAAGATGAAAAATACCGTGATATTAATTTTAGGTCATATCGCCCACCCCTAATAGATGGACTGATGGATGCAACAACAGACAGATAACAGATTGATGGATGGATGGATGATAGAACAACAGATAGATTACAGATTGATGGATGGATGGATGGATGGAACAACAGACAGATAACAGATTGATGGATGGATGTATGATAAATAGAACAACAGATAGATTGCAGATTGATGGATGGATGGATGGATGATAAATAGAACAACAGATAGATTACAGATGGTTAGATGATAAATGGAACAACAGGCAGATTACAGATGGATGAATTGAAGAGATGTATGGGAAGAATGGATTGATGGATGGAACAACGGTTGGAAAATGGAACCACAAAAAAATATAGATTACAGAAAGTTAGGCAACATTCTAGATAACACACAGTCATGCCAATAAAACTCATTTGAAATTGAAACCAAAAGATGAATGAATGAATGGACAATACGACAGACAGATCTATCGACCAACATAGACAGATAGATAGGTTTCCAATCTTCCAATCTACCTGGTCAGAATAACCTGCACAGTGGAGCAGACTCCATGTTGATAGTTCTGCATGAGGCTACAGAGACACCAGACATATAAGAAGCAAGGCAAGCCTCCTGGACTTGTGATGAGATTTCGGTTTTGACATTTGCTAGAGACATCTAAGAAAGGGCAACATCCTGAAGATCTGCTCCAGACAGATGTATTGACACAGATGTATCTTCCTTCATCACAGTCTCTATGGTTTATCTCTAGCGAGTTCACTTTTATGGAGGGATAAACCATGACTAGCGAGAAGCCTCTGAAAGACAGAACTGCACTAAAAAACTTAAAAGAAATGCTCACAAAGGGAATGAAGAGAAAATAGTTTAATAATCTGCTTCTAGTCGCTGTTCACCCATGGAAATAAAAAATGAAAACAAAACCTTGAGACTCTATCTGAGAAAGCTGTGGTATGAAGCATTCATGGGCTGCAGGTAAAGCGAGTCCTTCAAAACTCGGCACATTTAAAGAAGGATGAAATCAAACAGCTGGTGAAGGTAAAGGCAGGCCTTCCTTAACAAAAAGAATATAAAATATGCATGTAGATCGATCCATCTGGCTTAAACACAGGGGAGTTTGCACACTTTCTGAAAGCAACCAGTCTACACAAAATAATAAACTTGGAAGGAAGAAGAAAGAGAAAAGGTGATGGAGACATTAAAGTCTGCAAATCGAATTATGTTTGTGTACCATATGGCAAATAAACGGTCTAACACAGATCAGTGCCTTACAATGAAAACACAGCCAATCAAAACAGCCATAAAAGAACACAGCTGATAGAATGATAGAATGATGGATAGAATGATAGAACGTCAGGTAGATAGATTGAAGGACAGATTGAATGATAGAACAAAGGATAGATAGATTGAACGGCAAATAGAATGAAAGACGACAGATAGAATGTTAGATTAACAAATAGATAGGCTAAACGACAGAATGATAGAATAACAATAGAATAGAACAAAAGACAGACAGATAAACAGACAGATAAATACAATGCATCCGGAAAGTATTTATAGCACTTCATTTTTTCCACATTTTTTTATGCTACAGCCTTATTCCAAAACGGATTAAATTCATTTATTTCCTCAAACTTCTATGTACATGTGATTTTTCAGGGTTTTTATTTTTAATACATTTTTCACAAGAGATATGAATACTTTCCAGATGCACTGCTGTTATGAAGGAAGTGGAGTTTGAGTATGGTTATTTATAGATAGATAGATAAATGGATGGATAGATGGAAGTGGTGTTAGAGTATGGTTTTAGACAGATGACGGACGGACGGTCGGATGGACGGACAGACATACGGACGGATAGATAGATAGGATGGAAGTGGTGTTAGAGTATGGTTATAGACAGAAGACGGACGGATGGATGGATGGATGGATGGGTGGGTAGACAGACAGATGGACAGGTGGATAGATTGGATGGAAGTGGTGTAAGAGTATGACTACAGACAGATGACAGAGACAGACAGACAGACAGACAGACAGACAGACAGACAGACAGACAGACAGACAGACAGACAGACAGACAGACAGATAGATAGATAGATAGATAGATAGATAGATAGATAGATAGATAGATAGATAGATAGATAAGATGGAAGTGGTGTTAGAGGATGGTTATAGACAGAAGATGGATGGATGGATGGATGGATGGATGGATGGATGGATGGATGGATGGATGGACGGACAGATAGGTAGATTGGATGGAAGTGGTGTTAGAGTATGGCTATAGACAGATGACAGAGAGACAGATGGACAGATGGATGGACAGATGGATAGATTGGATGGAAGTGGTGTTTGAGTATGGTTATAGACAGACGACAGAAGGACAGAAGGACAGACAGACAGACAGACAGACAGACAGACAGACAGACAGACAGACAGACAGACAGACAGACAGATAGATAGATAGATAGATAGATAGATAGATAGATAGATAGATAGATAGATAGATAGATAGATAGATAGATAGATAGATAGATAGATAGATAGATAGATAGATAGATAGATAGATGGATGAACGGACATATAGATAGAAATAAAGTGGAGTCCAAGTATGGTTGGACATTACAGTATCCCCTGTGCTACATTTCTACTTCTGTAAACACAAACCCATTAGGAGTTATGATTATGTTATACAAATAGTCATGACATCTGAAAAGTGGTTTCTACTTCCCCCCCTCTGTATTTCCCCCAGTACACCAGCACTGCTGTTTTCTTTTTCTTCTTTCTCTCCTCCTCTACTCCAGTGCTTTGCCCTAGAGGGAATGTGAATAATTCTGTTGCGGTACTGGTCCTGGCAAGCCGTGGCTGCTAGCGGCTTCTCTAATTCAATCACACGGCTCAGTCTGATCAATGGGGACTGCGCAGGGGAGGCGGTGTGGCTCCGCTCACCTTGGGTCATGTGGGGATCCACTCCAATAGCTTTTTCTTTTCTAATTAACCCAGACATGACAGCCAATGACTGTGAGGGCAACAACTCTACTGACAAAGTTCTCCATGTCTGCATGCCTCTAAGCAATCGCAACTCAAAGATCGAAGTAGACACTTTGCTAATGTCTGTTGAGGTGAAGCATCACTTTCAGGCCTCAGAAAGTCAATGGCTATATTTAGAATAGTATACAACCCAACTATTTCTCCAGGATGTACCACATTACTATGTACTTAATTAGGTACATGTAGCTAGTCGTAAAATATACAAAGTATGGTCAATTATATTCAGAAATTGCATTACCCACACTGTCGAAGGCAGTGAACATAAACTTTTACGTTTGTAAACTTTTTTTTCACCTAACAAAAACCTCCTAAAGACTTCACAGCACAGATTTAACCAACACAGGCTCATTCTTGAAATGTAGCCCTATATACATTTCTGGAGATCGCGAATTATGTAGCCAGAGCTACATATGGATGCATTTTGTCTTTAAAAAGAACGCTACAGGGTGGTATGATACTGTTCCTTTTCTTGCTAACTAGCTGGCCTCTTACCTCCATATGGATGGCTTTCCCACTGTTACCAGTATGTCAGATAGCTCAACATGTATGTTGGCAGACTTGAGAGCAGATTAGAGTTGATCGCAACAATGAGGTTCGAGTCCAGTGAAGAACGGTTGCATGTGAATGCAACCGTAAGACAAAAACAAAAGCTAAAAAATTAAATAAGAAAGTAAATAACAGGGTGAGAATGTGGTAAGATCTGAAAACGTGGTAAAAATCAGGCTAAGGCTTTTCTTTTTCTAGATTGCTTTTTAAAACACTGTGGTTGGGTTTAGGGAAGGGGTGGGCGGGTGAATCGGTGCTTTTTAAAACACTATTTAGGGAAGGGGGAGGGTGGGGGAATGGATTAGTCAGTCAGTCAGTAAGTCAGTCAGTCAACAGCGGCCTCTGGTGAATTTATGTGAAAACAGCAGGCGGAAATGGCACTCGCAAGAGAAATTTGAGATCTGAAAATGCATACACAGCGGCCTCTGGAGGATTCGCGAAAACAAAAACTGTAAAAAAATGTTGCTCCTGGGATGCATTTTGCTCTCTCCGGTAATATATATAGGGGTACATAATCAGAATGAGCCTGGGTTGGATTTAACCAGGTGCATAAAGGGAAGTAGCCATCACAAGATGGGTTCGCTGTGGTCATAATAGGATGTACTTGGTAAGCAACAATATTCACTGTATGTGTCATTTAAAGAATGTTCACAGATGCTCAAAGAGTACCACGAAAATAACCCCTACACCTTTAGACCACTGTAACAACCAGAACAGCTGAAACTAGACTAGATGTATTCATGCCTTTATGCTGCTTATTCCAAAGTTTGACCCTGACAAAGCAAAAATCTAACTTTAGCAGATTGTCTTGATCATGTCATTCCTAAAAGCAGTCAGTTGTTGTCATGTGATTGACTGATTTAGCATTTATGCATTAACAAACAGTTAAACAGGTGTACTTATGCTTTCTAGTATTCCATCCTAACCTGCTTTGTTGGAGGTTAAGAAAAATAAACAGCATCTTTCAGTCCATTGTTGACTTGTTTGAGCTTAATAAAGCATTTCTTTCACTCTGCTTGTGTCTAGTTTCATGGACGCTGCTTCGCTAGCTATGATAAATGTCTTTTTGCCACCTGGGTGTATCACCGAGCACCATTGGAAGCAAATATAAGGTAGATCACATGCACAAGCAGACCACAGAAAGACAAATAGCTCCCACCAGTTGTCATAACAAAAGCAACAACAAATCAGAACTGCATTTACGCTAGAGAAGACACTTTCCGTTCCCCAGACACCCCGTACAGCTAAGTTACATCCACTGCTTCCTTATTTTTATAAATACTGGAAACGTTTCCGATGAGTGCGAAACTCCCAGGGGTAATCAGGGCCGATCAGGGCTCTGTGTGAGCAGCGAGGCCCATGGTGAAGCTCGTCTCATGGGAGAATCTGGCTGCATGTCCCTGCTTGTTAGGGAGACAGATTACAGCGCACTCGGCTTCATCAACGCAGCAGGATCCTGATGCTAACTACGCTCTTGACTTAGCATGGAGCCCAGACCCCTGAAACTGGGTTCAGCTGACATTTGAGCTGAGTGCTGCAAACTTTTTTTGTTGTTAACTTTTGAAAAGATTTTAGAGCTCCTGTGGAGGTGTCTGAAATGGGAGAAGTGAGAGACATGAGGTGAAAGACAACAGCTTGGTTCTCATTGTGTAATGTGAGTATAGTACATAAGGCGATTTCAATTAATTAACAGTCTAAAAAGTCACTTGATTCCTTTTTTATCACATTTTGAAGATAATTTAATCGTTGTAATTGTGATGTAATGCACAACCAGCAGAAAAATAATTATAAATAAAGCTGCAAGCAGTGATGAAAGGGACCTCGCACCCGGGCTTACCGCCACCTGATGGCCTCAGGATGACAGAGAACAGCAAACAATAATAATTTAAGCTGATCTATATAAAAAAAACACAGATTTATGCCAAAATTCCTTCTGTCAGCAGGTGGCGCTATGAATGTGACTCAATATTGGCATGTAGATGCCTCCAGGAGAGAAATGTTATCGAACATGAATTTTCAGGCAGGTCAGACATTGTGTGGCTGAGTTAAAAGCCAAACTTCCTTCTGTCAGCAGGTGGCTCTATAACTGTAACTAGATATTTGCATGTAAACGTGTTCAGGTCAAGACTGTTATCAAATGTGTGAATTTTGAGGCAGATCGGACGATGCATGTCTGAGTTATAACAACTTCCTGTTTCGTGGCGAATCAAAGTTTGCGAGGCTGCAACGGACATGCCCTCCAACGAAAACTCTAGATCTATGCAATTTAACGTCGCCAAGGCCTTTAGATGACAATTACCAATTTTGTTGTTGGTCAGATTCAATTCCTAGGAGGAGTTTGTTAAAATAGAACGCCTGGAAATGGCGAAAACGACAGAAAGTAAAAAATATCCGACTTCTTGTTGGGTTTGAGATTTCGTTCCATGAGACTTTTTTGTAGGTATTGGCATGTTTGACATGTGTGCCAATTTTTGTACGTGTGCGTGAAACGTAGCTCGGGGGCCAGTCCGTCTAATGTGCATAGTTGGCGCTGTCGAGTCATTTTGCCACACCCACTTCCGAAACCTATAACAAACATACATTTTCGCATTTCTGGGATGTGTGCAGGGTTTTGTGAGTTTTCGGGCATTTTTAGACCCTCAAAATCGTCATTTGTTCCAGAAAAGAACAATAATAAGAAACGGAGCAATTCCAATAACGCATCGTTCCGGTGCTCGATCCCTAACAAGCAACAAAATAATTTACGCAAACTTTTAGATTATCTAATAATACAAATATATAGAATAGAATAGAATAGAATAGAATAGAATAGAAAAAAATCGTACTTAATATGGCTGTCAGATACAGCTTAAGGGATACAGTAAATAGGTTGAGCTAGTTTTGCTAACATGCATCAACAGACCCCTCAGGCTGAAACATAAAGATTAGGAGTCATTTTGTGTATAAATACCAATGTTAACTCACAAAAAAGCCCCTGTCAAGATTTCTGAGGGTCTGAAAACATGGGGCAAAGCCTCATGGGAGAGTGAGTGTGTCACTGGATACCTGGTCCATTAATGTCAGTCACAGTCTGAGACACACACTTCTCACTTCATCCCAGTCTCTCCACTGGAGCAACACGAATTTAACCAGCAGCACAAGTGAAAGCAGGATCACCGAAGTTCAAACAAGGTCATCAAGATTGGTGTGGTACCATTTAAATCCTTCAGGTTCAATAACCGTCTGGCTCAAGGGCACAGTGCTGGACCCTCCCAGATTCACTGACCCACATTAAGGACTGCAGGGGGGAATGGATGGTCGGTCTTGTTAAAGACAATGCCGCACATGTCATTGGTGAAGGTACTGATGTGTATCATGATACCTCATAAAACTCTCTCTACAAGGGCACAGCAGCACAAACACACAACATTAAGAACTGCTAACGTAGACACCATCGTACAACCTTGGGTCACTGATTTGACTTTGTCTGACAGCAAAAATACCCCAAAAAGTACATATACATACAAATCAGAGCAGATTGCAGCACATATTAACACTTCTTGCAGTGTAACACCAACAGCTTGTATTACTTTTCTCCTCTGTCTGAACTGGTGCATTTAATAATAACCTCATTAAGAACTCAATCCAAGGGTTAAATTATGAATTGAGTTTCGTTCAGATCTAAGACACTGCCTATTGTATCTTGCTCACTAGGTAGAGAAGTGGTCTATTAAGCCTGTTAATTACATTTAGAGTGCCCTGAAGTCAAACGATAACTCTGTAATTTCTCAATTATTCAAAACCCCCCTTTTTTCCACCCACTGAAGATCTTGTAGACTTTAGCAGATCGAAACCAATTCTGTCAATGCTAGCACAATGCATGTTTTATTTCGGGATGAATAAATGCTGACAGAGTTATAATTTGTGGGTGAGTTCTTCTTCTAATATTGGTGTCTAGTATGGTGCATTTAATCATTTTAGTGAATAAAAAGTGCAGCCTTGTGGTTCATTAGATATTTATACACTCACCGGCCACTTTATTCGGTATACCTTACTAGTACCGGGTTGGACCCCCTTTTGTACTGCCTTAATCCTTCTTGGCATAGATTCAACAAAGAAATATTTCTCAGAGATTTTGGTCCATATTGACATGATAGCATCACGCAGTTGCTGCAGATTTGTCAGCTGCACATCCCAAAGGTGCTCAACTGAATTGAGTTCTGGTGACTGGGGAGGCCATTTAAGTACAGTGAACCCATTGTCATGTTCAAGAACCCAGTCTAAGATGATTGGCGCTTTATGACATGGCTGAAGATGGGTACACTGTGGTCATAAAGAGTTGGACATGATCACCAATAATACTCAGGTAGGCTGTGGTGTTGACACGATGCACAATTGGTACTAATGGGCCCAAAGTGTGCCAAGAAAATATCCCCCACAACATCACACTACCACCACCAGCCTGAACCATTAATATAAGGCAGGATGGATCCATGCTCCAAATTCTGACCCCACCATCCGAATGTCGCAGCAGAAATAGAGACTTTTCAGACCAGGCAATGTTTTACTAATCTTCTTTTGTCCAACTTTGGTGAGCCCATGCGAATTGTACCCTCAGTTTCCTGTTTACTGGATATTTTCTCTTCTTCGGACCATTCTCTGTAAACCCTACAGATGGTTGTGCGTGAAAATTCCAGTAGATCAGCAGTTTCTGAAATACTCGGACTAGCCTGTCTGGTACCAATAACCATGTCACTTTCAAAGTCACTTAAATCACCTTTCTTCCCCATTCTGATGCTCAGTTTGAACTGCAGCAGATCGTCTTGACCCTTTCTACATGCCTAAATGCATTGAGTTGTTGCCATGTGATTGGCTGAGAAATTTGCGGTAACAAGCAGTTGGAGAGGTGTACCTAATAAAGTGGCCGGTGAGTGTATGTATATGCTGATGTATATACACAATAACCTGTAGGCACACAAACACTGGCATGCTGTCTTAGTGAAAGATATCTAGACTCATAGATTTTGAAGGACGGCTATTTGAAATACAGTCTCCAAAGGCTTTGGCGACAATATATTCACACACATAGGCAAAGAAACACAGATGTCAGTGCTGTGATCGGTCGAGGGCCACCGATGCCTGCGGACACTCTGAAATCACATCAAGGGCAAATGCATTACACACTACACACGATGGCAGTGACACATTCATTGTGTTCAGAAAAGATGGATTTCCGGCAGAAATGCCATTTACATTAGCTCCCATTTTCCCTCTCTTGGCCTAAACTGTGCTCACAATGTTTAATTTGGCTCATAAAGACGAGCCCGGAGCGTGTGTCACACTGAGTTCTCTGGAGCAGACCATGAGATGAAGGGCTTTTTCTCTTTTTTTTTTTTAAATAAAAAGAGCTGGCTTCAGCTGAAGTGAAGCTGATATTGAGCTGTGATTATTATGCTGACTGAAGCCCGGGGCTAAAGATATTAGCTTTACTCTAAATTCTCTCTGGCTCCCATTTCAGGCTTTTTTTTGTTTCAGAAAGTACCACTAAGGTCAACTTTGTTTTATCGAGTCTTCAGATTTGAGCAGAGTGGGCTGTAACATCAATTAACAAGCTCATTAGCTGTCTAATATTAATTATCGTCATGATGCGCCTGTAATGAGTGATGTCTCGGGTTAGGCATGTCTTGCAAACAAGCACTCTGTGTGAATTTAACCTTCCCTCCTTCTACTTGTGTTATGGCAATCGATGAGCAAAAACTGCCACGAGAGATTGGGATAGGTGTTTTGGGTGATACGTGGAACTTAACATGCAAAGACGGGGGTGAAGTTGTGATTGCTCAACATGGGCAAAAATATATTGTAATAAATAGACAGTGACTACGTTTACATGGACATCAGTAATCGAATTATTTGCCTTAATCTGAACAAAACAATAATATGATTAAGGTGTTTACATGAGTTGTTTTTGTATGTTCCTTTCCTGATCAACGACGCTATCCATATTTCCTCCAGAGTTTCATGTTATTTTGGGTGTTTCATTTTTAATTTGTCGACCTTAACTGCAGTTTGGCACTTTCGCTTTCATTCAGGAACATTTCATGCATGCCCCCATGACAAACGAGATATTTTATGCGAGTATGAACTGCTGGAAGAGTGTAATTTTAATGGGACTTGATACCGCACACGTATGGGAAAAAACCCTCAGAATTTCGCAATGTAGGTGTCTGTGGTCCTTTACTGACACAGTAGGTGCAGAGAATAGTGTCAAACAGCCATGTGTGTACAGACTATCTTGTCGCAAAAAGTGGGGAAAATCCTACAAAACAGTAATAGTTTGATTGTGGTGTTTACATGTCTATACTGCACTTCAATAATGCGACTAAAATCAGCATACTCTACATGTCCTAATTCGATTTCTGTTTAGTTTGATTATGACTTAAGTCAAATTAAGGTAATCAAAAATCGCTGTTTACATGGTAGACTCCTAATCAGAGTATTGTCTTAATTATATTAAAATCAGTTTATTGGTGTCCATGTAAACATACTCAACGTCTGCTCTCTAGTCTAAAAAAGTAGTTATTTGGATTTAAGTAAGCAAAGACTTATAGCATTGACTGAACCACTCTTGAACACATCTCAAGATATTTTGGGTTCAGGTCAATTGGTGGTCAATTCAACTGTAAAAATAAAGCCTCCTTTTAAAGTGTGAGGCCAGTGAATCAGTGTATTGCTGGAACATGGGCGAGGCCTTCCAACATGGTTGTTTAAGAAATAAAGAAGCAACGTTTTAATTCAGACTGAGGTTTAAAAAAAAAGATATATACAGTTGAAGTCAGATTTACTAGCCCTCCTGAATTATAAGCCACCCTGTATATTTTTCCCCCAATTTCTTTTTAATGGAAATATTTTTCCAACACGTTTCTAAACATAATAGTTTTAATAACTAATAATTTATAACTGATATCTTTTATCTTTGCCATGATGACAGCACATAATATTTTACTAGATAATTTTTCAAGACACTAGTAAGTAAAGTGTAATTTAAAGGCTTAACTAGGTTAATTAGGCAAGTTATGGTAATTAGGCAAGTCATTTTATAATGATGGTTTGTTCTGTAGACAATCAAAAAAGTATTGTTTAAGAGGACTAATAATATTGACCTTAAATGGTTTTAAAAAACTGCTTTTTTGTAGTCAAAATAGAACAAACAAGACTTTCTCCATAAGAAAAGAAATAGGAAATGTTGTGAAGAATTCCTTGGCCTGTTGATTATCCGTGGGCAATATTTAAAAAAGAAAAAATGCTATATATGTGAGAAAAAAAAAAAAAAAAAAAAAAAAAAAAAAAAAAAAAAAAAAAAATATATATATATATATATATATATATATATATATATATATATATATATATATATATATATATATATATATATATATATATATATATATATATATATATATATATATATATATATATATATATATATATATATATATGTACACACATACACAGTATATGTGAGATTGCAATAAAATTATCAGTTTCTCTGGATCTAATATTCATATAATATTAATATCAGCTTGAATAAAATGTTTATTTTTACTCTATTATAATTTTAGATAGTTGCACAGAAAGTATTTTTTATTTTCATTTATTTTAAATTTAAACTACAGCTACAGTTGCAATTAGAATTATTAACCCCCCTGAATTATTAGCCCCATTGTTTATTTTTTCCCCAATTTCTGTTTAACGGAGAGAAGATTTTTTTCAACACATCTCTAAACATAATAGTTTTAATAACTAATTTCTAATAACTGATTTATTTTATGTTTTCCATGGTGACAGTAAAGAATATTTGACTAGATATTTTTAAAAACACTTCTATACAGTGTTTTTTGACAATTTAAAGCTTAGGTTAACTGGGCAAGTTATTGTATAACGATGGTTTATTCTGTAGACTATTGAAAAAAATTTACTTATAGCTATATAACACAAATAAGACTTTCTCCAGAAGAAAAAATATTATCAGACATACTGTAAAAATGTCCTTGCTCTGTTAAACATACTTTGGGAAATATTTAATAAAAGAAAAAAAAAAATCAAAAGTGGGTAATAATTCTGATTGCAACTGTAATAAAAAAAAAAAACATTGATTACAACAAAACTTTCAAATAAACATAGGAAATGACTAGTGCCAGACAGAATCTGTAGACTTTTTTAGCAATTTTTTCACAGAATTTTGTAAAAATGTGCAAATTTAGGGAGTAAAGTCTCTCATATAATATATCTACCAAAAGACAGAACATATTACTTTACAAACTGTACTGTAATTAAATCATATAAACATTTTCATATTCGTTAATAATAATAATACTGGAAATAATTTAAAAGCTGAATAAATATACGTTAACACACATTTACACAAGTAAATAAATAGACTCAATGATGGCCTAAAAATCTGCGTGCGCAGATTCCATGTACCTAGAAATTACTAAAACTATTAATAAAAACTACAATCATGACAACATACAACTGCACATTATTATATTGTGCATCCCTAATATTTACAGCAAACTTTACTTCCAATTTAGTCTGACATAAAGCATGTTACTGTATAGTTTTTTAAATGCAAAATTAGGCAAATTAGCAATCCAAATCAGGCAATTTAATGAAAAATAAATAGCAGTATATAGGCTTTGTTTACCTCATGCCTCGAGTGGAGCGGTGGTTGTAGTTCTGCAGCAGCTGAGGAAGACCCAACATGGCTTCAAACATTACAGCCAGAGAGCCCAGGGCCTCCACAAACAGCAGCCAATCCAAAAAGAGGAACGTTATGAAAGCGCACAGCAGTGTAAAGGCGAAGCAAAACATCAGATAATCCTCAAAAGAACTCCAGCTCCAGAAATACCGAAGGTCCAAATCTGGAGAAGAGACAAAGATAAACAGGCACAAATAAAAATGCAGGAAAATCATTTCATTTCCAGACAATAAGAAATCTCCATCTCTCTATAACACTAGCCAACAAAAAAGGAAGGACTTTAAAGCATTTTATCATTAGTATGCATATCACAATGCTCAACACTTCACACAAACTGTCTCATGCTACTGTATACCAAAAGATAAATGAGCTTTGAAACCTGTGCACCTCCGTTATATAAAGAAACCCATTTATGACAACTCAACATTTCATTTACAATTTTCCTGAGAGGCGTGAAATTAATGACCAGGCTCTCCAGGGGAACACAGCCAAACATTCAGAAGAGTGGATTAAGATCCTGTATGAAATATAGACGCAAACTCAACTGTACTTGAGTCAGCAGCAAAGAAATCCAAATATACTGTGTACAGACAGAGGCCACTTTATTAGGTACACATATTCTACTAGTCAATGCATTTATAATGGGCAATAATGTGGCAACAACTTAAAGCATTTAACCCTTGTATGGTAGCTGAAAGGGCATCAACTGCATAAAACATATGCTGGAATAGTTGGCGGTTCATTTCACTGTGGCGAGCCCTGATAAATAAGGGACTAAGCCGAAGAAAAATGAATGAATGAAAATGTAGTCATTATAATACTGATTGGCCTTGGCTCATTTTCAATGAAAAACATAAATAAGAATACATTTTCAATGACCACACATTGTACACCCCCCTACACATTTACATTACACAGAGGATGTTTGGGTCCAATAGACCCAAGGTTAAAATAAGTGTCAAAATTTATGTGTGGACCCACATCCCGTTCCACAATAAAATCTGCCCCTCATGTGTTGGGGCAATAGGGCTGATAGAGCAAAAAACGAGTAGCACTTTCATTCAAGTATGAAAGCTAACAAGGGTAAATGGAAAATACTAGGCTTCATTTTATTTATTTATTTTTTGCTTCAAATTAGGACGAACGGTATGAAAAGTATTTTGTTGAATTGACCCAAAAATGGAGCAGTTCCACCAGAACCATGAATACTGGCTGAGTTATAAATTTGAACACCACACAAAGGTTAAATGTAGACATGGTCAAGACAATATGCTTAAGTTCAAACTGAGCATCATTACGGGGCAGGGGTCATGAACCTTTTTTCAGCAAAGAGCCATTTCGGATTTTTTTTGGCAAATGCATTTTTTTAAAGAGCCATTGGATATATATATATGAAGCATCACATGTTGAGCAAGTCCATGCATTAATAAAGGACAATTTATAGAATTGCTTTCTTTTCACCACTCATGAACATTTTGTTTGAATTTTATGGCGCAAGGTTACCATAGAAATGTAAGTGGCATGCCCTTTATTGGTGTCGTGATTCAAGTTAATCCATAGCGCCGCACACGCGCATTGGTTAAAATCTTTTATTTCTTTTGTTCTTATTCATTTTTCTGTAAAAATATACAATAAAAAGGTCATTTCAATTTTATTTTCAATAGGAAACTGATTTTTTGTGACAGTTTAAATTTTTTATTGAAGGGAAACGGCTGGAGAGCCACATATTTTGGTCAAAGAGCCACATGTGGCTCGTAAGCCATAGGTTTCCTACCCCTGGTATAGGGGAACAAAGATGCTTTCCAAGTGATTTACTCACAATGCTCAAATAAAAAAAATCTAAGCAATATCTAAAGGCATTTCATTTTAAAGGTTGCCAGTGCCAGATGAATACATATATGGTATATATATATATATATATATATATATATATATATATATATATATATATATATTTATATATATATACCATATATGTATGTATATATATATATATAAATAAATATAATCACCCATCCCCACCAACGTCAAGTGCAAACCTACGCCCTTGTTTCCACCAATTTTTGTTTAATGTAAGATTCAGGAGATTCTTTTCAACACATTTCTAAACATAATAGTTTTAATAACTATAATAGTATTCAGCTAAAAGTGCAATTTAAAGGCTTAACTATGTTAATTAGGCAAGTTATGGTAATAAGGCAAATCATCGAATAACAATGGTTTATTCTATAGACAATCGTAAGAAAAAAATATTGCTTAAAAGGGCTAATAAGATTGACCTTGAAATGATTATAAAATAAATTAAAACTGCTTTTATTATAGCCGAAATAAAACAAATAAGACTTTCTCCAGAAGGAAAAAATATTATAGGAAATACTGTGAAAAATTCCTTGCTCTGTTAAACATCATTTAGGAAATATTTGGGGAAAAGGGCTAATAATTCTGACTTCAACTGTAGATACTATTCTAGTGATCACCTCTACATAAACTTGAAAAAATGTCAAAATCAACAATGAACATACAGTAGAATTTGTTTTGTCCAGTCCGTCAAGAATTGGTGAAGACACAAACAAAGCAGGCCCAGTATAGTTCAGACAGGCTTCTTTGTCGCATTGGTCTCTACATTAGTGACCACGCGCAGCATGTATAAGACATCCTGACATGATCAACGAGTACCTGTCTCTCCCCAATACTGATGGTGGCACAGGATCCTGAAATGAGCTGACATCAGCTCCTGAGAATTGATAGCTAAATAATAGCCCTATTTGTTACAGCTCAGACCCGAGTGTCACGTTGAGTGCTACAAAGCCCACAGACCACACGCTGTCATTTAGCAGGTTTTATGTTCTGATTACTTGCATGCGTCCACCTGACAGGAACCGGCGCTGCAGTGTGGCTGCCGTTTCATCCAATGTCAGTAAACATCGGCATGACTGTATGGTAAAGTAAAGGGTCAGGACTTTGGATGTGTGTTGTCTGTGTGATTCATGCAGCGTATTATCCGAAAACTCACAGCTTGAAAGTGGAGAACAGATAAAATCAGGCTAACACTTTATTATAACACACTATGAATCATTTATTTAGTTAATTGATAATTTGTTAAGCATTAACTTTACATTAATAGATGTTAGAAAGCAGTTTATAAATGCATGAAAAAATGCTCTATCCTTGACACAAGCGCACACATAATGTGCTTTATGATTGTATTTTCATATTTTGTTGGTTCATTTTTCATTACTAAATTGTATATTGCATTATTTACAAACCAGTCATTTAAAAAATAGTTGGTGGTTTTTAAAGATCATTCAGAATGTGTAAGTAAATAATTAATAAACTATTTAAATAAACATTTATACATCATATTATTCAGGTACATACAGTAGTAATAGTTGAGCGGCAAACACAATAATTAAGCACATTATACATGTACTTTTAAGTCAAGATTACAGCATTTGTAGGTTTATTTATAAACTGCTTACTAATGTCTATTAATGTAGAGTTAATGCGTTACAAATTATGAATTAACTATATGCTAATTCTCATCTAATTCTGAATTAATAGTGTGTAGTTATTATAAAGTGTCCAAAATCAGGGATTAGAAAGACAAATCGCATGAATGTTGTGTTATTAAGGAAATGTAGGAACTCATTGATAATTGAGAAGAGACCCCCCCCCCCCCCCCAAAAAAAATGGTCATATATATATATATATAAATATAATATATATATAAGTCATACTGTTTGAATGTGTGATATAATAGGGATTATGATTTGGGTAAGAGTAATTAGAATAAAAAACTACATTACCCAGTTTACATTTGCAATACACATCTAGTCAAAATGACCATTCATTCATTCAATTTCCTTCGGCTTAGTCCCTTTATTCATCAGGGGTGAACAGCCAACTTATCCAGCATGTTTTACACAGCAAATACCCTTCCAGCTGCAACCCAGTACTGGGAAACATCCATACACTCTTATTTACACACATAAACTGTGGCCAATTAAGTTTATTCAATTCACCAACAGTATGTAGCACATGTCTTTGGACTTGTGGGGGAAACCGGAGCACCCGGAGAACATGGGGAACACCTACAAACTCCACACAGAAATGCCAACTGGCCCAGTCGGGACTCAAACCAGCAATCTTCTTGCTGTAAGGTGACAATTCTAACCACTGAGCAACAGTGTCACCCCAAAAAGACCATCAAATAATAAAATACAAACTTTAATTAGGGATAGTTGATTGTATCCATTTCTGAAAGTACAAAAACACAATTATAATAATCTATATTCAAAGAAAAAAAAAACCCTAAACATTAAATGCAATTAGAACATGTTAAATACAGTTTAATTAATCATGTGTTTTAAAATAGTTTTCATTTTGTGTTGTGTATCCGTTAGCTATTTGTGTATTTGCATCTTGGCCCCATAAAATCTAAAAGTAAATCTGTAAAAAAGAAAGAAAGCTGCAATTATTTTCAAAATTCAAAGCATGTTTTTATCTACTAAAGTATTCAGCTTCAATCCATATTTATTGGCATTTATACTTTCATAAACAACATACTGCTTGTCAGATCCAAAGCAATAGCAATGCATTTTCAGAGCCAGTCAAGTACCTTTTACATAATTACATAAGACAAAAAAGATCATATGAAAATATACTTTAATAGAAGATTTGAATGCAAATATGACAATTTAGTTTAGTCAGAATGACTGCAATGGCCTTTCTAGAAGTTATCAAATTCAAGTAGCTCTACAGTCAAATCGCATAGTAGCAAAAGTATTGAAATAGAATGACTAAAAGACTTTTAATTTTTACTGTATTGTTCAAATAAAATGAATCAGCCCAATAGTGAGGATGCAATGCTTCTTTTTAAACATTAACTCACTTCAAACTTTAGAACAGTGGTGAAACTGTACAATGCTACAACTCATTTTTTATCTATTATCTATATATTTTATGTCAAATTAGGGTAAAAAAGGACAAAAATACATAATTACATAAATAATTATATTCCTTCCACTTAGTCCCTTATTTATCAGGGGTCGCCACAGCAGAATGAACCACAAACTATTCCGCCATATGTTTTACGCAGAGAATGCCCTTCCAGCCGCAACCCTGCACTGGAAAACATGCACTCTCGCATACACACACAGTCAAACACTACAGCCAATTTTGTTCAACCAATTCATCTATAGTGCATGTCTTTGGACTGTGGGGGAAACCAGAGCACTCAGAGGAAACCCACACCAATACAGGCAGAACATGCAAACAGAAATGCCAACTGGCCCAGCTGGGACTCGAAGCAGCAACCTTCTTGCTGTGAGGTGACAGTACTAACCACTAAAACACTGTGCACATATCAATAAATAAAAAGGTACATTTGAATGTGGCTTATCAAAAATTGACATTGTACAATCTGTATCTCACAATACACTTTAAACTTAGAAAAGGAAAAGAATACATTTTTTGGAACAATGACTAGTCTATATCTGACATATTTCCTTAATGGGTTCCAAATTTTTTAAACTGCTTAAATGAACCTCAAGAAAGTCTATTTTTCCAATGTTATATTATGCTATAATTCTTAACACCACATGCTTAACTGATGATTAATTTTGGACCCTGCATGTCACGCTAGACTAGCACCACAATCATCCTAGAGCAACCAAGGTTAAGTGTCCTGCTCAAAGGCACATCAATGATAAATCACTACTTGTTCCTTTTGGGAATCAAACCAGTAGCTTTGAGTAAAAGCTCTAAACATTAAACACTACACTATGCAAATTCAGTTATCCATATTGGGTGCACAATGAAAAACACTGACACTTAATTTCACAGAAAAAACAGCATTAAGCAAAAATCTCTAACTTCATTATTCATCCAGGCGCAGAACTGCATTAAAAATATATTCATAGTCTCACCCACCCGCAGAATGACTCATTAAGTATTCAAATCTGGTGTTTAGCTCATACCGCACTGTTTGCGAGCATAAATGATACTTTATATCAAGTGGCTTGGATCTGCTATTACTTTTCTAAATAGATAATGAACTTATAGATAATACGAGTATTAAAAAAACCTACACGTTTACATTGAACTAGTCATGCAAAGCATAATTTGGAAAGAGAATATCAAATGTTCTTAGTGGTGGGATGAGCAAACACTGAAGAATTGGCCTATAAAATGTCATCGTCCTTCATCCAGGCTGATGTGCGAGCTCTAACCCGTCATGCTCCAGAACGTCTTGTTCCTGCACTGATGGCATTCAGAACGGAACAATCACACTTCAAAACGAAAGATAAAGGTGCACAATAAAACACAGCCTTTTCCTCAGATGTCCACAGATCAAACATTTCAATTACAAACACAGCACCGCACCTCAAAGTGGAAAGTGTGCCTTAACCTTTGTGTGTGCAAAAAATAAAATAAATAAAAATAAATATCTGCAAACAAGGCAAGTTTGGATTCATACTGATCTTTATGAAACACTTTAAATCGCAGCAAAAATAAATAAATAAAATAAAAATGTCTAAAACGGATGATAAATAACAGAGAAGGTCCATCAAAATAAACCATTGCTGAATATACATTGATAGAACATTAAAACTGATTTTTAGCTGAATCTGAGGTGATTTGTATCATGCAAGTTAATGGTAAATAAAAATACAAATAAATAAATAAAATAAAAACGTCTCAAACGGATGATAACTAACAGAGAAGGTCCATCAAAATAAACCAATGCTGCATACATTAAATAGAACATCAAAATCCGAGGTTCTCTGTGATTTGTATAATGCAAAACAATGGTAAATAAATATAAAAATAAAATAAAATAAAATTGTAAATAAAATAAAATAAAAATTAAATATGAAATATAATAAATAAAAAAATACGATAAAATAAAAAAATTGAAAAATACAAAATAAAATTAAGCCAAATATAAAAATAATAAAAAATAATATTAAAAAAAAATAATTATATATATATATATATAAAATGAAAAATAAAACAAAATAACTAGCATAGAAGGTCCATCAAAATAAACCATGTTGTGTCCGAAATCGCAGAAATCTACTTGAGTAGGTACCATATATGAATTCGAATTTACTTCCCAACGGATAACCAAAAAATATATGTCATATATAGTACACCGTCAAGGTTCCACACAATTCATTCATAGTGTCTCAAAACAAATTGATTGTTAACTTAACAAATTTAAGTGGATTGAACATAAAACAATTAGGTTGTCTGAAAAATATCTCAAGAATTGTGCTGTTTCAGCTAATTTCAAATTCAAATTTACTTGTCACATACAGAATCATATACAGTATAATATTCAGTGAAATGCTTACACATCCACTCGTGACCTTAAGAATAACAACAACAACAACAACAATAATAATAACAATAGGAATGTAAATTTGTAGAGATAGAAGTTATGCGATAGAAAACAAAAGTGAATATAAACTATTTAAAGACTAAAGGGCTTTCTGTACAAACATAAAAGTGTTTCTAACAAAGTGCCTGGTGCATAAGAGAGGAAGGAGTGTATCCTATAGGTGGTTTGTCAAGCCCACTCACCTGTGGAGTACACTAGAACTAAACGATATATTCCAAGGGTGTGTGAAAATTTGTATAAATGTTCAAGAGTGTCCAGTGTGTGTTCAAAGTATGTGCAGATGTGCAATGTTCATATGTGCAATTTTAAATAAGTAGTTCAGTGCTTGAGTGTGAGAAGTATGAATGAAATTGATACGTACTACACATGCCATTTATTATCATCACATGAACTACCCGCATCAGTTGCGTCACGTCACGTCCATTCATAAATTCTCTCAACAAGGCCTTTTGGGATATTAAATTTCCATCAGATGTGGACTACAAAATCTATGTAGAATTATTACTGTAGGTCATCAGGTTACTTCTTGTCTACTGTTCTTCCAATACTTTGAATTCCAACATACACTGAAAAATTATTAATTTGATTTACTTTTTTTTTTAAGATAATTTATATGGGCTGAATTTAAACAACAAATTAAGTTAAACATTACTACATTTAATTTGATTATAAATTCAGCCCATAAATTGTTTGCAACCACTTACCATAAAAACATGTAGTAAATACAATGAATGATTTTTTTCAGTGTACTACTTGGCTCACATACTGTTTTACACTACAATACAGTATGAACATATGTGATTTTGGACCCAGAACATCTCTGCCGTGTCTCTTGCCATGGCCCTGTGCCCAAGGTTTGGAGCCTGATGAGGCCTTTCTTGCTTTCTGTCCGTGCCTGAATGAAGGCCAGAGCCCTGCGTGCCAGATGCTTGTCTGGGCTCTGTAATTGTGCTGGACTGTGCCCATCAGTTGCACCCTCAAAGCCATTCAAGGCTATGCTGAGGAAGATGTCCAGCTTAGAGAATCCCACAAGAGTTTATTTATACTCAAATTCATTTCGCATGCATGATCATGAATATTAATTTGCATATGCACATGTCTCTGATAAGCTCCGAATGTTTGATTATGTGCTGCAATAAAGCTGAAAAAATATGAGGGGACATACTGTATATGACACCATTTTCCACCAAAATCAAAACAACTTTTATGCATTTTTTCTGATGGTTTAGATGACTGCAGCAATTTGAGAGCCTAAAAAAGTTGGTAAGTATCAGTTTTTCAAAAAATATAACATTGTAGTCTACTTCTACTAAACCTTCTGTTAATTCTGCTTTCCAAAATGAAGCGTAGAGGTGAACGTGTGTTCTCTGTGATTGACACTTTTAAAAACCCAATTGTTTACATTGGCCTATTAGGATTTTGCCTGTTTTACACCTCTTATATATGTTTCTATTTTTATCTTTATCTTTATATATATATATATATATATATATATATATATATATATATATATATATATATATATATATATATATAGTGTCTGTTTTAGATGTGCTATATAAATAAAATAAACTTGAAACTACTTTAAAACAGTAAACCTCACAAATGCAGTTTTTGTGACAATTACATGTTCAGTTTAGAAGTACGTGTAAGGTTTTGACAACCGAAACATAGGTGGACTGCTAGACCATTTGTGCACAGGCACATAGGGCCCTTTATTTTTTCATTTGTTATTATTATTAGAAGTATTATTTATTATATGTATATTTATATTTGTTTTAATAAAAACAAGTTTAGATATGTCAATCTATTGGGTTTTGGGGACAGATGCATCACCATATGGGGCATAAGAACAGGACTTGTGTTTGGATATAACTCAGTTTTTTGACCACATTAAAATAAAGAGAAAGTAAATTATAATTTGTTCTTTATCCTCATGCTGCAGATGGTTTGTTTAACTGTTTTCAGTTTTTCCTCTTACAAAGTCCGCCATTTAAATAGCAAATGCGTCATGGCGTGACGCAACTGACTCTTAACAGGAATGCGAGATGAGACTCTGATTGGTTTAAAGCACGTTATGCTCAAAAAAACACTCTATTACTCATTAAGAGAATAAGCACAGACCAAGTTAGACCACGCGCCAGGGCGCAAAGCATATTTTTCTATCCTTAAAATAGCAAAAGTGGATTCAGACACACCCTTAATGCTTTTCTGCCATGCACTTTAGTCTTTGCACCTAGATCTTTAAAATAGTCTCCCATAATCTTCCTTTATAATATGAAATCACTGGACTGACACTGGTCTGACTTGTGCAATACAATGTTTAGGATCCATATGAATGGGGATTTTTTTGAGAATATTGTCATCTCTATGGAAAAAGGAAACACAGTTTGGTTTGCAGTCCATTGTTTTTATGTAAACGTACCATGCAGTTGATCAAATGAATGCAGCCTTGTTGTGCATAAACAAAAACCGTTTCAAGATTTATTGAATATATAATTGAATTTGTTTCTTTTTTAATTAGAGAATGCTCTGAATTATTGGACAAGTTCTCTTTAACTGGCAGCCAAACTTTCAGTTTTCACTGACTTGGCAAGATGTTAAGCCTTTCTGGATGAACTAAACCCCTCTGACAGCAGGACGTCCAGATGAAGGCCAAAGGGACTCAGGGAAAAGATGTAGGCCATTCCGATTGCTGATTTTGAGAATACTTCACCTTTACAATCACTAACTCATTCGAGACCCTCAAAAGGCTGGTTGTTCACAAAAGACAAATGCACGAGAGGATGGGATGAAGCAGAGAATCTCAATAAGCAATTGGTTCAACACTGAAACTGCTCAATAATTTCAAACTGAACAGGGTAAGGAATCATAAGGAGTGTCTCCATGTTATAGAGAATTTGGACTTGAAGGGATAGTTCACCAAGATTTTAATATACAGATATTTTACTCAACCTCAGGGTCACTGAAGATGTAGGTGAAGATTTTTAGCTGAATCCGAGGTCCTTTACGATTTGTATCATGCAAGTCAATAGTCCAAATCAATTCCTGTGGTTCCTGATGATACACTGATTTTTTATGAAGTGATATGATCAGTTTGTGCAAGTTAAAGATTATTCATTTATTCATTTTCGACAGTAGAATGAACCATCAACTACTTGTTTTATCCAGCAGATGCCCTTCCAGCCACAACCGAGTAGTGGGAAACACTCATACACTCTCACATTCGCACACACTACTCCAATTCACTTATGTAGCATGTCTTTGGACTGTGGGAAACTGGAGCACCTGATGGAAACCTATGCCAACATGGGGAGAACATGCAAACTCTACACAGAAATGCCAACTGGCCCAGAATTAAACATTATTTACGATGTTATTAGCTTTAATTCACAGCCTGGGCAAACATTTTACAGTCTAAAGCTATAATATTTAAAATAGTGTTAAACGTCTTGCACAGACTCAATGTTGTACTTTATAAGACTTCAGTGTATTATCAGAAGCCACATGAATTGATTTTAACTTGTTTGAAAGAGTTAAATTCTAATCTTCAAAACAGGTAACCATTGACTTGAATTATATCAATCACTAAGGACAACAGATTCAGCAAAAAACTTTTAATGTTCTACTGAAGACAAAAACAACAACATAGGCTCATTTTGAAAACGTAGCCCTATACACATTTCTGGAGATCACTAATTATGTAGCCAGAAGTATGTATGGCTGCATTTTGTCTTTAAAATGAACACTACAGGGCAGAATGACACAGTTTCTTTTCGTGCTTACTAGCTGACGGCTTAGCTCCATATGGCCGGCATTCCCGATATTACCAGTTAGTCTAATTAGCTTGCCATGTGGACTTGAGATGCAGAGAAGAGTTGACCGCAACAAGGGTTCTGCGAAGAACAGTTCCAGAAAGCCAGGTAAGACAAAAACAGAAGCCAACAAATAAAATAAACAAGTAAATAACAGGGTGAGAATGTGGTAAAATCTGAACACGTCGTGAAAAACAGGTGAGGGCTTTTCTTTTTCTGGATTGCTTTTTCAAACTGTCGGTTGGGTTTAGGGAAGTGGGTGGGAGGGTCAGCTGGTGCTTCTGAAAACACTATTGGTTGGGTTTAGGGAAGGAGGAGGGTGGGTCAGTCATTCAGTCGACAGTGGCCTCTGGTGGATTTACGAGAGAAGAGCAGGCGTGAATAGCACTCGCGAAAGAAATTTGAGATCTCAAAAAGTGGACAAATCGGCCTCTGGTGGATTTGTGAAAACAAAAACTGCAAAAAACGTAGCTCCTGAGATGTATTTACCGCTCTCCAGAAATGTATGTAGCGGTACGTTTTTAGAATAAAAAAGGTACCTTCATATTCAATGGCTTGAGGGTTAGTATATTTATTTGGAGGGATTTTAAAACCATTCATTTAAAGCCTCTGCAATGACTAAACCTCTCTTCAGCAAAAAAAAAAAAAAAAAAAATGCTGGCTAAACTTTGCTGAGGTTTGGTTTTATAACCAATCTATCCAAAATATTCAGTGTAGCCATAATTTAATAATGGTGCATCCAGAAATTATTACATGCCACCTGTAGAAATGCCTACATGAATTCAAACTTCTTGGGCCATATTAATATTTTAAAGATGATTTAGTTTGACCACACCACTCAAGCAGCATTGAAATCTAGCAAAAATGTCTGCTTCAGCTGTGGGTCGAATAAACTCACATACAGTAATTGCTCATCCCACAGGGGTTAGACCTCACCTACCTAAATCTGCCTTCTTGCAAATCATTTACAATAAACGTCACATAACCCATTTAATATTCATGAGCTAACTCTGGCAGAGTTTGTGAACTGAACCATGCCAGAAAGTAAACTTTCGAAGAGGGGAAACGTGAACAAAGAATGTGCATATTTATATTGACATCTATTGCATTAAGGTTCCTGACCTAATTGCTAAAACTTTGAATTATTTTCTGTGAATTGCATTTGTGTGAATTAAGCATTTAGAATTGTGTCAGACTAATGAATAGAGCCTAATGAGTTTTATACTGTGTTGCCAATGTGTAGACGACGCTCTATGGTGGCTTCACTAGGTTTCTGGGTTTTGGGAACACGGTAATTAAAGTAGCCATGCTCATGAACAGATGTCCAGATGAGTTGAATAATTAATAAGCTGGTAACATGTTCAGAAATAGCCATGTTTAATTCACACCAAGGTTATTATAGTTTTAGATTTTTCATTAGTTTTAGTTTTTATTTTGTTTTGACTTTGTTTTCAAAGTTAGTTTTAATTAGTTTTTGTAGTTAGATTTTTCTAGCTTTTATAAGTTTCTAAATTAGTTTGTATTATTGATATTTGCTTAATTTTAGTTTAGTTTTTATATTTTATAATTGCTTGGTCTTAGTTTAATTTTTATTAGTTTCAGTATTATTAACTAAACCAAAGACACAAGAAAACTACCATCTACCACTACCATACACCCATCCACAAACTCAAACACAACAGCCCACAAGATAACAGCCTTAAGTGAAATATGTGTACAAGATTACTGAGGTTAGATACACAGTAGTGATGGGAAGTTCGGATCTTTACCGTGAACCGGAACTTCCTAATTTTGCACTTATCATGTCAAAATTATGTCAGCAATCATAGTTTCAGTCAGTTAAAAATCATCATTATCTGAAGTTTCTTACAATTATGTTGTGCAACGCAACTGAGGCATGATTTACTTATTTAAATTCAATTATGACTTTCTGTTATGAAATAGACTTACGTTTTGCCAGTTCCTCTCATTTAAGCCTTCGGTTTACCTGTGCTGCAGTTGTTCAAGTTAAGTTGAGTCACAGCAGGCTGTGAAGTACTGTTTGTGTTTGGTCGACTGAATCACGCATGCGCAGTATTATCGGTTCACCGCTTCTCAAATCTGATCTCAGTGTACTGCTCTAATAACTGAATAAAAGTATATATTGGTTTATTTCAGAGTCAGAGGGGTGTATCAAGCATGTTGAAAAGTAAGTAGCTTGTGGATAAGTGCTTACTGGAGAGTTCAACCGGTTCACTTAGAAGATCCAGTTAAAAAGGAGGATTCGTTCATGATCAGGATGACTAATACTGAAATAAACCCCATTTTTGGGCACAAATGTGTTAATTAATACTTTTAACTGTCTGCTCGGGTCATATTTAATGTTGTCACCGTGCTGCTGTCATGTCGACTCAAAACGGCAGGTGTAAAAGCATCATTTTTAAAGAAACGCCTCATGCTCATTTTTTTTGTTTTGACGGGCCACATAAAACCTTCTCCACCAATCAGAATAATGAATTAATTCATTACTCATAAATAATTAATTCACCGCCGCCTACGATGATGATGCCGCCATCGTCCATCATGATGTTTCACATTAGACATCGTACAATGCCAAATTGGTCAACATCCCCAAACCCTAGTATGGGTCAAACACCTGGCAGGGCGAAGTAAATAGTTTTACTTCTAAAAGACATACAGTAATGCTTATGTGTTAAATACATTTACAAAGACGAAAGCGAAGGGACGAGTTTGCTATAATTTTACTTAGTTTCAGTTTTCAGTATGTACTCTATACAGTTTCAGTTAGTTCTAGTCTAATTTTTAATGAATTTATTTCAATTATAGTTTTTGTTTTTTCGTTAACTATAATAACCTTGCAGTGTTAGGCAAGCTACTTGAAAAATGTAGTGAGCTAAGCTATTAGCTACACTACTTAAAATGTAGCTTAATTACACAAAGCTACACCCTGGGAAATGTAGCAAGCTAAGCGAAAAGCTACTTTGCAAAATGTAAATTTACATTTAAGCTATTTTTGCAATTTTAATTTTTAAATTGAAGCAACTTAAACTATCAATTTATATCTTAGTGATCACTAAAACTGTCAGCCCAATGATTGATTTGAGACCTCACCGACCAGACCGAGAGGTTGCTGTAACGCATGAAAAAGTTTGTTGTCAACTGTCGTAAAACCGGAAGAAAAAGAAGACATCGTCATTCTCCCCATCATGTGGATTTACATTCATCAGCTAGACATCCGCCTCACAGCTCCGTGAATGTTGGTGCTGTCACTTATTGATCTGCGATCGGTAAATGTAGCTTGTGTGGACGCTACTGCGCTACTTGACTAAAAAAATAAATAAAATAAATCGCTTCGCTACTAAAAAGCTATTGGATTTATAAAGTAGTGACGCTACTGCCACGCTACTGATAAATGTAGTTAAGCTAGTGGCGTCGCTACTTGTAGAGAAATACTTGTAGTGACGCTACTGCCCAACACTGTAACCTTGGTTCACACACACACATGCACAATACCCTACAGAAGTTTTTAATCCGCCTCCTCATTTGTACTATTTAGTGCAGTTCTTTTCTTTTTGACCGACATAATCACAACCGCTCAGACTAGATGCACTTTATGAATATTTATAGAATACAATGATACCACTTTGCATTGACGCTTAGTATTCATGCGTTCAGCACATTTCCTGTCAAGTGTGACCGTTCTATTTACATTAAGCAGTTCTTTTTCTCTTTCTCACACACAATACACCCGTGATCAAGTAATACGAGTTCTAATGAACCTTCTCATTCTGTGTCTTTTTGACTGACTCACTCAAAACTACACTTTATGAATATTCATGAAATAGCACGATACACACACACACACACACACACACACACACACTTCTTTGCGTTGGATTACATGGATGCGTGCCCATGGCATGTACTTATTTCCAGTCAAGTGTGACCAGTCTATCAACATTAACATCCATTTGGAGCTCTCTGAATATTAATTAGCAACCTTGTGGGTTAATTAGTGAAGCTGCTTATAAAAGAACCATGCCTTTTATAAATGCATGTGTCGTATTTCTAAAATGCTTTAGTGGGAATACGAGGAAACATCTGGAACGGGCACAAAAGTCCCACTCTCAGAGTCCCGACCCAAACGTCTCTACAACCTACAGGTAACCTTGGTACTCTGACAGCCCTGATGCAACTTTACAGCAATACATCACTGCAGGGTAGTTAGAAAGTGGTTGACAAACCTATGAACGTGTGATGGGTCGCCTCAAGGTTCGCCCTAGGCTGGATAACATTTGTGTGTTGGAATTTGGAAATAAGTAATCGATCAAGATCCCACCTAAATAGTGACTTTAAATTAGATGAAAACAGATAATTAGGTAGGGGATTAGGAGGGGTAATTAAGCAGTCGACCCCAGGGGTGAGTGACTAGTAACAGCCTGTGAAAACACTACTTCAGCAGCTAGAGGTCGAACATCTGTGTGTAGATGCCAGAGAGATGTCACCAGGGATTTGACTGCCTGACAAGGCAAAGTCCAGTGATTAATTTAACCTTAGCAATTCACGGCACTGCAGCTTGACCTTTTGTGATCCATGAAGGTCGATGTGCTTTTCTCATAAAGCAACCTTGGGCTGGCGATGCAGATTAACTTACACAGACAAAACAGCACCAAGAACGTAGAAACTATACTGCAATCACAGCGCAGCAAGACTACTCTAGGTGGACATCAGTATTCAATCATCAGAGTTCAAATACGGTCGCTGATTGCAATGTCATGCAATGGCAGCTCATGAATATTAATTTTCATGAGCTTTTCATATAATTAATTCATAGGTCAAATCGGAAAGACAAAGCTCAATCAACACTTCAATCTATGTAACCACAATGAAAAATAAACAAATCCGATGATCCAAAACATTATGATATTATAAATATCATTGATCATCTCCAAACCTCATCTTAAGGTTTCGGTAGGTTAGATGGTAAGCAAACAACTTGTGATAATCACTGTTTTGAATGAATCGGCAGTGATATAGATATTAGTGACTTTGATAAGGTTTGAATTTTTGTGGCAAGGCAAGATGGTCAGTATATCTCTTAAACAGCAGGGCTTGTGCGTTTGATTCACTGTGAGATGACTGTGACATTCAAAGTACTGATCTGCTGGAAAACGACTTTGAGAGCAGAAAATTTGAGAGCAGGTTTTCCCCTGACTGTAATGTTACTTGGGGTTAAGGATTTTAAGAACACGATGAAGGACTTAAGACAGGGAGGGCCAGTGCAAACCTGTCAACCCTCCCGTTTTTCCCAGGATTCTCCCGAATTTTACAATACTATCCCACTATCATCCCGTAAATGTATTTTCCAGTATTTCTCCCGTATTTTTAATCTTTCTATGAGGGGTGGCAATAAACATCAAAGAGCCGATCCTCCCTATACGCAACCTATACCGCCAAACCACAAGAGGACACCCCTTGCTCTTAAATGTGAATCTGTTTTGTGCTTTCATTTCATTTAGGCATGAAAACAATTGGAAATAAACATAAAAACCACTTAATTACAGGCGCTGTTGCAACTCCTATGCAATCCTTATAACGGTCAGTTCATGTAGGTGTGCATGAGTGTCTAAATAGATAATGTTTCACAAACAGATTTTGTACACGCGATTTGAAGCGGAGCAAAAGTGGACACTCTGGGTTTTGGGTGCATATTTAAACGGACATATACACATTATTATTATTATTATTATAAATAAGAAGAAGAAGAAGAAGAAGAAGAAGAAGAAGAAGAAGAAAACATGTCGATCTTGGTGGATTTTTATTTTTTTTTAAACACAACTTATTTTGTCTTAAGTTTAGCTCCAACTTGCCTAAACACACATGTTTGGAAGTTAGTAAGCCTAGTAGTAAGAGCTAAATTAGCTGGTCAGTGTGTGTAATTGAGGTTGGAGCTAAACTCTGCAGGACACTGGTGCTCCAGGACCAAGTTTGGGCACCCCTGGGTTAAGGTATTACCTTGGTCTCTAAGGGCGTACTCACACTATGTACAGTTGCCTTGAACCGTGCCGAAGCACACCTGTCCCCCCTCCCCTCTCCCCCGACGGCCTGCACTCACACTGCATCCGAGCCGGAGCACGCTTACGTCATCGATGATGCACTGTTCAGTTTAACAGAAGAGAAGTGCTCTTGCTCAGTGGAGATTGCTTTAGTTATATCATTTTAGTCGTTTGGGATGCAGTGACACGTAGTCGAACAGATCAGCTACTTTTGACGCTAATAAATTATCATAAAAGTCCTCATGCTGCAGGTATTAGGAGGTTTGCTGAAATTGCAGCTCTCATCCAGAGAGGGGTTTGCGTCATTAATAAACTACAACAGTTTGTGTTCATTGAACAGTGAGAATGAAACGGTCCCTTAAAAGTCACGTCTTGTCTTCAGTTTCGGGTTCAGCTGCGCTTTGCACTTCTCAAACAAACCGGGAAACGCACCTGGGGACGGTTCGGATAGCACAGTCTGAGTGCGCCCTAAATCTCAATTCAACTGAGCATCTCAATCCAGCTGTGCATCTGTGGTATGCGCTTGACCAGCAAGTTCAAACCAAAGTGATTCCACAGGACTTGAAGGTTATGCGGTTAATATTTTGGTGTCAGATACCACAGGACACCATCAGGTGTACCACAAATCCATGTCAACTTTATCTACATTCTCCAGCTATTTAGGTCAGTAAAACTCAACATATGGAAAAGGTGGCCAGAGAGCACGCACACTATAGGGATTATCAGTCATTTAAAGCAGCTTATCTTCTTCCCAGCTCCCGTGTTGATGGTGTGTAGTGGTCAATATTTAAAACCACTATTGAACAGAGGCCTTATTTTCCTTTAGCTTATCACACGCCAGCTGCTTTGCCACTGATGGACACTCTGATCACCTTCACATTGTGTGTGCAAGTGTCCGTATTATCCTACAAAATCTTAATTGTTCTCTTTGATAAATATAGGAGGGGTGAAAAGACTGATTAGATGTTTGAGGGTGAAAGCCTCTCAAGACTCTGACCTGCATATCTGTTGTGTTTGAGTTCACCAGTCATGCTTGACCGTTGTCTAACCTCGGGCAATGACATTGAGATGGCTTTGCCAAGGCAATTCTTCAAGTCCACCTGTGCATTCAGTCATCCTCCAACTAAGCACAGTGAGGGCAGGTGGCCGTGGAGGGAAGGCTCATGCAGAAAGCTTTATCACTTTACCCAGCTGTGCTGAGGGAACACAAGTTTAGCTACGGTCTCGGCCCATGAGACTGCAACAAACTCACAGAATTGTTTGGAAACCAAAGAGGTTAATTACTCATAACCTTCAGGACTATCTAGCTGGAACTCATATGAAACAGTGACAACAATTAATACCATATTATTAGTACATTATACATTATATACAGCAAAAATGAGTACACAATATCTATAGACAATAATTTTTGGTCTACGCAAAACACTTTTATTAAACAGTTATATCCATTAAAAATGTATTGTGTGAAAACAACTGCTCGGATGTACTTTATCCTGCTTATTACATGCCTACTTACAAGAAAACATAAAAAAAATTGACAAAATATTGTTCTGAGCTGCGATAGTTCATTAATTCCTCAATTAAAGGCAAAGCTGACAGTGACAAAAATGGCTGAAGGGAGCATACACTAACCTAAGGATCATTCAGTCACAAGTTGGTCCAAACAGTTAGAAACAGTGACGTGACAGACAAGCATATACTGTATATAAAAGTGAGCGTATTCACTGATGGTCAAGATGATTCAAAATACCCAGATGAGCCTGTGTTATTAGTTTCAACAGTTGTTATCTTGGAATAAAATACCTTGGAATGTCACAAATGGTCATTCAGAATCAAGTATTCCAGACTGTAGTGCAATAAAATAACATGACAGTCAAAATAGTTCTTCTTAAATTTCTTGAAATGCAAAATCTGACTGAATGGGTTAAAACGTGATGCCAGCCAATTCAGGGGTGCGTTTCTCAAACAACGACATAACTTATGGCTGAACTATCATAGTACGATGCATCATTTGAGAAAAGAATGATGTAGTGACGAGTGTTGTCACTAAATGACGAGTCACGACCAAAACCGTAGTTGCTTTGTCGCAGATTCATCGTTTGAACTACGTTGGTTGTAACGTAAAACATTTATAATGACGCTCTAAACGGGTGGAGTAACAACTTATATAGGGAAAAAACCCATACTTTTTTTGTGCAAATTGTAGTTTTACACGCACACACGTTAAAAAAATCCAATATTAGTTTTGATAAAAACATGCTCTCTTTTAAATTCAAATATATGTAAATAGCATATATAAGGCTAATGTTTCCTTTACAAATATTATTGAGAAAATTCCATATTCTATTGTAAAACATAAAACGGCTTAGCTAACACGTATTATAATCTTAAATATAAATCGGGTTTGGCTAATGGTTGTAATTTACAGTAGGCAATTTATTAAGAAAAAAAATCCTACTTAATAATAATAATAATAATAATAATAATTATTATTATTATTATTATTATTAAGTAGGATATTGTTTTTTTCAAGAGTTCACACTTAGCTGATGATTGACTATAAAGCTTGTTTGGCGTGCTGTCCCGGTAGAGAGCCCTAAGTTCATAAGATCCTCGAGCCCGGGGCTCAGGTAGATCTCAAGAACTCCCCTGCTGTATGTGTGTCAGATGAACCTGGGGGAAACCCACATGAGCACGGGGAGAACTTGTAAACTCCGCACAGAAATGTCAGCTGGCTTGGTAAGGACTAGAACCAGTGACATTCTTGCTTTGAGGCAACAGTGCTTACCACTGGGCCACCGTGCCACCCATCTAGGAATGCAGGAGGAGTACGGGTGGAAGGGGGGATTCTTCAAAACGAAGATGGCAGTTAAATGGAACTAGGGATATTTATAGTGGCTCAGGAATCGTCTGATTGGTGAATCATAAATTGAATAATGCAGGGCCGGCTGCAAGCAATTGTAAGCACGTGATCCTCTCGAAAATAGTTAAAATAAAATAAATAAACTTCACTTATTCTTTTAAATGTCTACTTTTATTTGACACACTGAAACCACAGCAGAAATGTCCTAACCAACAGGCCCATGTCATATAGGCCTACAGTGCAGATACATTTCTTAATAAATAATAAGTTAATTAAATTAATTTAAGTTGACTATAAATTAAAAGCATTAACCTATGCTATATATTTTTGTTTTCATGTCACTTCTCCAAAGCTTGTGGATTTCCCTTCTAAATAATAAGTCACCTATAGCTTTCATCATGAGCCATGGCTGCGTTCAAAATGGCATAAATGTTTTCAAAGTGCACTGCGAAGGGAACACAACTGTCACTATAAAGATCGTTAAAACTGAACTGTAAAAATACTTTCAAAGCAAATTACACCTAAGAGAGATGACTTTAAAGCTTTGTTTTTTTATCATTCCAAGTTTAAATGTTGGAACATTCTAAATGAATAGGCCATAGAGGGGGGGATAACTGGGAATAGAACACAATCAGGAACTATGTTTCTAACTACAGCTCTAGAGGTGCAAGTGCACAAGTTTGCGAATGATTGTTGGAACGATGGATTTGGAAAACGCCTAATCAACGAACTATGTTTGTAAGGACCGAACTTGCAACCTTAGTTGGCTAACGATGGTTTTCAGAAACGCACCCCTGGATGATTATTCACTAGTGTACATAGAACTCAACTGGTCAACTAATAAAGGGCCACGATCCACAGCAATGGAATTGTGCGATCACTGAAAACCAATTAAAGGACTCTTAACTCAAGTGTCCACACTTCCACATGAATGTCAAGTGATGGACGCTCTACTCTATGATGAAATTTCACCCTCACTGCTTCCCTCTCGGTCTGTCAGCGATTACCCAGGCAAAAATACAATCGACAGCTTGTCAGCACTGGCCAGTATTTCATCAGGGATTCTGGAGTTACGAGACAGCATTACGCATACAGGAGTGAGAGAGAAAGGCTAGATGAGAGAGAGAAAGAGAGAGAGAGAGAGCACTAAAAGCAACTCGGATACGGGTTACATAAGACTACGCACTGACGATGAGTCAAGGACACAATAAGAACACACACACACAGACGCTGCAGGAGGGATTCCCCAAACAACAAGGCTGAGCCAATGTAAGATTTACCTGCTATGACAATGCAGCCATTTGTGCCGCACCACGACTGCATAAACACTGCAGAGATGCTGCACAATTCAGTCAATGACAAAATTCACTGCGAAAGGCAAGGGTGTGAAACTTGTGTTAATGAGAATGGGATAAAAGTGCCATCAGGACAAAAATGGACAATGTACAGATGGAGGGTAGAGAGTGTGTGTGTGAAAAGAGAGAGAGTGAGAGAGAGAGATTAGAAACTCATTTCAAAGTCACAGCAGAACAATTCATCAACAACTAAAGCAGATGTGGGATTATGAAGCCTCAAGGTGAACCTGTCTGTTCATAAATGTGTTTCTTCAAATATGGGAACTTTTGTCTTTCATGATATGATGTTCATAAAATTAACAGCCTTCTCTTTTTTTAGCGATATAAAGGTCACATTAAAACTGTTTTGGAAACTTTTTGCTAGGATAACCTTCAACATTTATGTTAATAACTTTTTAATGCAGAACGATGACATTGTGCATTTTACTTACATTGTGTATTGGTGGGCCCTTTTATATTTAATATTTTAAAAGTGAAAATATTTGTAATCAGTTTTGACATAAATCTATGTTTCCAACACAAAAAAATGAACCATGATATTACTTCAAAAAAGAAAAGAAAATGCTAAAAGTACTTAAAGATGCTTTAAGTAAGATTTTGACTCTTCTAAAGCATAAAAATACCGTAATATGTTTGCAGATATTTAAGAAACATGCTAAGTGAACATTCTTGTTTATCTGAAAAACAATTCTGAAGTCAGTTATTCTGCTTTGAAAATGTGAGTTATGTGCCGTACGCTGTCTTTGTTTTGTTTCTTTTAACTTGCCCACTTCCAGTTTAGCCAATTATATTTCAACAGCGCATTTCATTCATTCAGTCAGGAAGGCTCTCTAAGCATGCATCCACGATCGAAATGTGACCTCCAGTGGACAGTAGCAGACTCCGAAATGAGACACAGATTCATGTTGCACATGAGGTTATTAATTAGCAAATAATATGAATATTATTAACGTAAACATTAGGTGAGCCCCATTGTAACCCAATGTCCTAACAACACACTACGTGAGGAGATTTGCAGTGATAAGCAGTTTAGCTGTTTGCACCAGACACAACACATCAGAAATTTAGATACAGCCACTCAGGAGCACAGAATAGTGCACTTACTGCACTCCAACAAAATGGTAAGGCCTATAACCTAATTAATTAACACATTAAACCTCTTTAACAGTCGTAAATGTACATGCTGAGTCACTGATATGTGTTGGTTTTGAGTCACACCTCTAAAGTTCAATTTCAAATGGTTAATTTATTTTTAAGATCTGAGGTGAACTATCCACTGCTGCTTTTAGTATTACGGCAAAAAATGTCATGTAAAATGGCATTCAAACTCACATTGTTAGCATTTAACACTAAATAAAGCACATGAGGTTTACCTGAGGTAATCATTGTCAGTTTTCTGTTGTTCAGCTGCAAGAAATAGAAGCCATTTCTAATATATCAATTCGAGGCGTTGGTTAGAACAAAAACTCCTTTTAATATGAAAAATATTCCATGCTGTTGCTTTTATATAGAACACAATTTAAATCAGCCTTGTTGGTCCTCGATCTGGCAACCTGTGCGTTGCGTTTGTTTTGATCAAGAAATGCAATACCAAGTTTAACCACTCAGTGTCAAACCTACATACTGCAACTTAAACCTTAGTAGCTACAAATTTACCATGGTTTTGCTACAGAATACTGACCGTAGTTTAATAATGGAATTGCAGTAATACAATTGTGGTTGCAAAAGGGCTTACTGTACAGTTACTATAATAAAGCTGGGATTAATTTCCACAAGAGTTAAATTTGGGCTCATTTTCACAATGCCCAAAATGTTGCTGTAATTAAGTTCCTAAAAAGTTACTTTTTAGAGTAAAAGGATGATGTAATTTTTAGTAAAGAGCATGCATGAGATGTGCAAAAGAAATGGAGAAAATCAAGTAAAATATCACTTTTAAACAGTATTTCCTAAAAATGTGAGTCATTTCCAAATTAAACTATAAACTAACCAAATTTGTACAAAAAATAAAATAAAAAATAAAAATTCGCTAGCTGAAATCACTTTTGTTGTCATGCACTATGGCGAATCACAATACCCTCACAGGCTGCTGTTTTGCTACTTAACAATATTGCAATATAGGCTCATTCTGAAAAAGTAGCCCTATATACATTTCTGGAATTACGTAGCCAGAAGTACGTATGGCTGCATTTCATCTTTAAAATGAGCGCTACAGGGTGGTATGATGGCATTCCTTTTCGCGCTTGCCAGCTGACCGATTACCTCCGTATGGAAGGCTTTCCCACTGTTTATCAGTTTGTCCAGTTTTCCTTTTCTGGATTGCTTTTTAAAAATGTCTGGAAGGGGGTGGGCGGGTCAATCGGTGCTTTTGAAAACATTATTGGTTGGGTTTTGGAAGGAGGAGGGTGGGTCAGTCGATTGATCAGTCAGTCAGTCGACAGCGGCCTCTGGTGGATTTATGCGACAGCAGCGGGCACAAACGGCACTCTCGAGAGAACTTTGAGATCTGAGAAAGCATACACAGCGGCCTCTGGTGGATTCACGAAAACACAAACTGCAAAAAAAAAAAAGTACCTCCTGGGACGTATTTGGCGCGCTCCAGAAATGTATATAGCGGTTCGTTTTCAGAATGAAATAACATGATATCTCAAAGCTCAAATTACGTCAAAACAGTTTGAATGTCATAATGAGTTCATTATACACAATATGCCTCCACATTCACCAGATCTCAATCCAATAGACTGACTTTGTGATGTGGATGAATGGAAAATTCTCATCATGAATGTGCAGCTGACAAACCTGCAGCAACTGTGTGATGCGATCATGTCAACATGGACCAAAATCACTGAAAACGTTTCCAGAATCTTGTTGAATCAAAAGAACGGAGGCTGTTACGAAGGCAAAAGTGGGCCCAAGTACGAAAAAAGGATGCCTAGAGAAGTATTGAGTGCCTCAGATTCTAATGATTATTCTAATTAGCTATTGTAATGTATGCTGTTGAGAAAACAGACACACCACAGAGTGATAAAAGCAATAAAAAGTACCCCTAGAATGCTGCCACAGGCCACAGTGATATACATCTTAGCAGTCATTAGTAAAGAAATATCTGACCGCTCAATGCCACAACTCAAATATTCAAAAGAGCTGTGTGATAAAAAGCAGGATGTACAGCCACAGGACATGAATGCATTATTTAGTTTGACCGTCTCTTATACCGCATCTCCCTCTGAATGAATATATGGCGCAGTGTTGCCCGTAGGAGCTCAGATCCCCCATTGTCAGATATTTGCCCCTGTAGATATAAAAATAAATGGGCAGTGCAAAACACACACTTGCACTTCTGACAGTCCAGCCCATTACAGGCTGCGACTCTTTTAGCAAATGCATTTCAGCAAACCTCTTCCTGCTTTCTATATGTCATTCATATTTAATGTTGATGGTTTACTGTCATCTCCATCACACCATCTCACCACAATGTCAAGGGGGTGAAGGGTCATTATAAACACTTGAACTTGATGCTTCCGCCTAAGACAACCTCTTGTTATTAGGGAAGATTTAAAGGACAGAAAATCCCATTTTTACATATGAAATCTCTCTAAATTAGTTTAGTATGTTTCATTAGTTGGTCTACCAACAATGTCCAACAGGAAATATACAGTAATATGTGATAATTGAAAGCATATTTTAAAATATTCTTGTTATATTCTTGGTTGCCCCAAAGAGGTCCTGCATTCTATATTTTGGACCTTTTTTTAAATACCATCTCCTTGCAATGTCAAGGGCGTGAAATGCCTTCACGAAGACTTGATTCGTACAATTCAAGTCTATACAGGAAAACAAAGATGACTTTAGATATTCAAAGAAAAAATCATTCATTTTCCTTTAACTAAGCACACTTTTTGTCCTCTAAGCTTTGAACAAGGTGGTTCATTCCGCTGTGGTGACCCATGATGAATAAAGGGACTAAGCCAAAAAGAAATGAATGAATAAATGAATGAATGAAGCTTTGTACAAAATGTAATATTTTTTTACTTTCATCAGTTTGTTCAAAATTAAAAACTATGTTTGCTTATAGTACGAAATCACAGTATCTTGATTACCACATAGAGGTTACCCAAGGCTTTATGTTGGGATCAATTTAGTTTTCACTATATATTAATGATTTACCTGGAATATGTAAATATGTAAATGTTTAGATGATGTAGTAATGCCCAGCCAATTTTGTGGTGTGGCCCACTTCCATTAATTGTAGGGCTGTGCAATTAATCAAAATTGAATAATCTCAATTTGAAACGCTGTGATTAGTTAATCAAGCAAGAGGCTATATAAAAGGTTTTATATAAAATAGAATTATATATAAAACAATCAAATCACAATATCTGTCAAAACAAAAAAGTAATAAAAAAAAATTCGCAATTAATTAGATGTTTTCCCCAAATCGACCAGCCCTAGTCAATTGGATTCATGAAACAGAGAACAGATACTAGTATTAGTCCTCTATCATTAGAGGAGAGTTTGTGGTGCCATACAGTGAAACATCTCTTGGTGAGAAAGTATTAATGACAATACAAAGTCAGTACTGAAATGGTTTGTATGGTTGAAATGGCTCACACTATGCACGCTTATTCCCCCTCCCCTCTCCCCCGACCGCATGCACTCACACTGCATTTTACCTTCCGAGCCAGAGCACGCTTTCGTCATCGATGATGCGACTGTTCAGTTTAACAGGAAGAAAAGAGCTCCATCTCAGCACAGTGGAGATCGCTTTAGTTATGTTGTTTTGTATTATTTTTAGTCAAATATTTTGTTGAACAGATCCACAAGTTTTGGCGTTCATAAGTTATCACACAAGTCTTTGTGCAGCATGTATTAGGAGGTTTGCTGAAGGTGCAGCAGACGTGCAGCGAGGGGTTTGAATCTTTAATAAACTACGACAGTTCACATTCAATGACAAGTATGATTAATAAATCCATATGAAATAGTCCCTTAAAAGTGACGTTGCCTCTTCAGTTTCACGCTCAGGTGGGCTTTGCACTCACACTACAAACGTACCGCGCCAAAGCCCAACCGAACCGCACTCTGGCACACCACTTCCAACCGGGTCAGGGCCGGCCAATTGAACCACGCCTGGGCGCGATTCAGAGCACTCACACTTGTCAAACAAACCGGGAAATGGGGGTTAAACGCACCTGGGCATGGCTCGGATAGTATAGTGCGAGGACACCCTAAGATAACATTATTAAAGTTTGAAAAATGACATTAGAAAGTGGCTCATGCAAAGTTTTGTGTGTTTGGGCTATTGTGTTTTCTATGTGATGTTTGTATAGAGTTAGCTGTATGTAGTTAGTTTGGATAAAAATTTACCCTAAGACTCCAAATGACCCAGAGGAGAAGAATAACAAAGATCTTTTGGAAATGGCTGATCAAGAATAGATCTTCTGTCTGAAATGTCAGCATCTAGTCAAAACAAGCTGCTCTGTAACAGTAGGAGATCCAGAAGCACAAGAGTCCACAGGACCAACAACAGCTTTCACACACAGACACATAATCTGAACTTTTGTTAGTCGACAAATAAAAGTTGTGTTCTGCTCACGTAGCTCAGTGCGGCACAGAGCAGTGGGCGCCTTTTATCTCCTACCTAATGAAATAGGTGGAATCTGTCTGTGCGCGTTTGATGGATGATACAGATCCGCTTTTAATGGGCCTTGAGAGAGAGAGAGAAAGCAAAGAAAATGAGAAAGGGAGAGTGAGGAAATGAGAGAAATAGACAAACCGAAAGAGAGATAAAGACAGAGAACAAGAGTGTGAGACAGAACAAGAGAGTGCAATCAAAGGAATGAATCTGAGGTCACTGGAGAAAGAAAAAGGGAGAAGTGCGGATCCATTATACGAAATATGCAGCGGCGCTAACCGTGAGGCAGAACTTGACTCTGGGGTCTGAGTGGACCAGAGAGCTGTATCTGATGCTGGTCATTTTTAATGAGGCAGCGAGGGAACTCAAATCCAGAAAGCACAGCATGATACGCATGGCCAGGGCAGAACAAAGGCCAGAGGAAACCTCCAGATAACCAAGACTCTCAAGTATATTATCCCAAGTTAAAATGATGACTCTTAAATAAAAGTCTGTATGCATGATGTACAGTGCTCAGCATAACGAAGTACACCCCATTTTGAAAATGAATATTTTTATCCATTCTCAGTGAATTCAGCCAATATATGTTAATGCATTTGAACAAAACAGATATATATATATATATATATATATATATATATATATATATATATATATAAAGATATATTTATTAAAATTATTTGTCACTGAATATTTTTAGAAATAGAAAGATAATTCAAGCTAAATATTGCAAAAAATAAAACTACAAACTACACCTAAACTAAATTTGATCTTTTCTTGATATTTGATATTTTTCTATTTTTATTGGTGTGTACAAATATAATATTGTAAAGTGTATCTGAGTGATACTGACAACAGGGTTGAGGATGCACGTGTAGTTTATTTAGACTCGGCAGACAGGCGCAAACGGGAATATATAGGGAAATCCGGAAGCATCGTCAGGTAACATGCAGAGGGTCGATACAGGCAGCAGGCAGGATAAACAATATAACAAAGCAAAGGTCAAAACATGGCAAGGCAAGGGAAAAACGCATGGTAACGTCACAATTGTAACAGATAACAAGACTCAGAAAAGTCTGTAGCTTCGTCCCAAATGGCACACAATACACTATGTACTTAGACACTCAACAGCATAGTATATGTATGTAGTGTCATCCCAAATGGAACACTAATGTTTTACTAAGCGGAACTTTAAACTGTTACCCTGACAACAAATTAGTGAAATAAATGACCAAACTACCAAATATTACCTGTCATGAGTATAACTGCATTAACCATCGTGAGGTGGTAGGAGAATTCTGCTTTCACAGTCCAAAATAAATAAAGTAATCCAACATGAGCACCCGAAAGCTCTGCTCCTTCCGCTACATGAGCAAAGCAGCAGCCATTGCGTGAGTGAAGTGTCCATCATTCCACACTTCATTTTAACGGTTGAATAAGTGCATAATCTCAGTATTTAAACTGTACTTATTCTGTTTAGAGGTTTCAGTGTGAACGTACTACTTACACTACTTATGCTACAAAATGGCATAGAATACTGCATAAGTATGCAATTTGGGACGCACCTTGAGTGTTTGTGTGCTGCATGTATGGTCCATGTAATAAGTCCTTGAGCAGCTTCCAGCTGTTTGTGTAAAATCAAAAAAGAACCGGAACAGGTGTGAGTGTGTGGTGCATGACAGGATTTGTAGTTCTTAGACTAGATCACTGGACTAGTTCCTGGATTAGTCCACTAGATGGACTAGATCGCTGGTTATTGTGACAAAGCATGCTATTAAAAATTGATGGTACACCCTATACTGAGCACTTTATATGTATTTATGAATGTATTTATTTATTGATTTTATTTTAATAAAAACCGACAGTCTAAAAATCCAATGAAAAAATGTCACTCTTAACAATAAAAATTGCTAAATGGTGTTTTTTGGCGAGTTTCTGCTCCCCCAAGAACCTTTCAATGAATAGATCTTAAAAAATTCCTTTCTAGGTTTAAAGACGATTTCTAAATCTAAAGAATTTTTTTTACTCTAAATAACCTTTTGTTTAATAAAAAGTTTCTCTTGATGTCAATGTCAATAAAGCTAAATGTAAAATGCTCCAGTAAAAATCATGTTAATTAGTTAATTGAGAGATAATATATGATGAAAAAACAGTACATGTAGAGCATTTACAAATACTTGGTTTTAGCAATTATAAACTATTAATTACCCTGTCAAAAGGATAAAGGTAAAGGGATATTTTTGTGTGAAATGACATGTATGATTATATTGTGAATAATGTTTGCTATCAATAAGAAACAGTACTGTGCTTTGTGTCACATTTTTTGTTTTTTCTTTGGATGGTCAATGTGTCATCACTCACTCACGGAGAACTCTACATGTTTTCTAAGATGCCACAACATTGCACAGCCTCTAGTTGAAAAACTGCCAAGATTTAAATCCCTGAGGAAATGGGATGACCTTTCATAGAAGAAAATGTGCTAGCTTGCGTTTTTTATAAGTGCATTCTCAACTTTTGCAGGTTTTTAAACTGTGAACTTTTCAACAACTTTGTTCTGTATTGTGTTAGTTCAGAAAGTAAACAGCAAGCGACCAATTATACAGTACTAAAGTACACTTTAAAGGCTATGTTCAACTGTGCATATATGCTACACTTGTACGTAGTTTGATACCAAAATATATTTTGGACCATAGAATCGATCTCTTCCGATACACATTGCCATCACAGTAATAGCAATTTCATCATTACCATGAATATCATAAAAGCATTTTTTCATATGTCATAGAAGATACAGCAGGGAAAAAAGTATAGAACATGCCATGTTTTTCCTGGGAATAATATTTCTAAAGGAGCTGTTGACATTGAACCAGATTTTGGTAAAAACCCAAACAATACAAACATAAAATAAAACAAAACAAAAAAAAGCTGAAAATGAGTTATGCATATTAACAATGAAATGACACAAAGAGAAAGTACTGAACTGCTGAAACGTATTTAATACTTTGTATAAAAGGCTTTTTGATGATGGAAGCTTAAAGACGCCTCTCATATGGAGAATGAAGTCATGCATTACTCAAGTGTAAGTTTTTCACAGACTTCTCACAAAAAATTCTTGATGGTTCTATGAGTCTTGTCTATCAAATCTGATCTTTGTATTGTAAATATCTCTCTATTTTCTATTGGATTCAAGTCAGGTGATTGACGGCCATTCTACAGCTTGATTTTCTTTCTCTGAAAGCATTTGAGAGTTTCCTTGGCTGTGTTTTGGGTCATTGTCTTTCTGAAATCCTTCTGGGTCATCCTGATAATGTAGATGTTGGACTGAAGCAGCGAATATGAATTTACAATGACAAAGGGTAAAGGTTTGCTGAATAACTACTGAGAGATTTCAGCTGCTGCAGATTTCACTGCCTTTATACAGCTCCCTTTCTTCATGTGATCAATACTTTTTTTCCCCTGTGTCATTCCATTTTATTATGCATAGCTTAATATGTAAACTAATTAGATTTGTTTTCTTTGCATATATATGTATACAACTCAACATCCAGGTTTCTTCACTAACCGCATCTGTTTAATGTTCATCATTTATTATTATTATTATTATTTTATTTTTTCAGATTTATTTTGTGTTGTCACTTGTCACTTTATGTACACTGGAAGCTTCTGTAGCCAAAACAAATTCCTTGTGTGTGTGAAGCACACTTGGCAATAAAACTGATTCTGATTGTGATTCTGATTTCTTTGGTTGCTATCAACATCCGGTGAACATTTCACCTTTAGAACCTTTAGAAATAGAAATAGTTTTCTAAGAAAAATTGTGATGTCCCCACTGTAACATTATCTACTTTGATAAAATACTAAGCTTAAAAGTTAAATATACAGGCACTGTATGCCATGTATTTTTTTATAATGCTTCTAACTGTTGTAGTTTTCATAGTAAATTTCTGGCAGCCACAGGTCTCTCTTTCCCTCTTCGTTCCTCTATTTAATCCTTAAATTTAACAGGACTGTTTATAGTGTGAGGTCAAAGTGAACTCTCATTAATAATAGAAATGAAACTGGCAACATGTGGAATAGAGACCCCTGGGGGCAGGCAGTGGCAAACCAGCACTTTCATCTATCATCCATCTGAACTCTGTCACCACAGATGTCACACCTACACGGCAACAAAAAGGCAGATTTTTTGAAGCCATTGGGTGTCTATTATACATCAAATGCTTTCACGTGCCATACTGCATTGTGTTTGGTCATAACAGGTATCAGTTTGCTGCCAAAAAAAGCCTCTTTAAACTGTAAAACATGAACTTGATTAATGTTGTGAACTCATTAGTTAAATAAATCATGACACTTTATTCTTGACCACTAAATTATATTACACCATTCTGAAACATTCTATGACCCAACAAATGTCTGAAAACAAGTACAAACCAATGGCAGTGCGGTAATAAATAGATCCCACAAAACCAGTGGTTAAGTCAAACGTTAAAAAATAAAAACTTTTCAGACATTATTAAAAATCTTGCATCAGGAATAACCAAGACTGCAACCCCGAAAGGCATTAATGAGTGGAAAGAGTCACTACAAAGAGAAAGCTAGAGGGGTGAATCTCATTAAGATTTGTCCAGGGTTCAGATTCACCCACTCCCAAAAAACCCAGAAAAACTTTTACATAAAGAAAATGAGGTCTATTTTGGTCTGCCGTCAATATCTTTTCCATTTTATCATTAACTCGCATTTGAGGTTTAAGGTTTCGTGCGATTCACCCAGCTAGGGAGCAGGAGCCCAAGGTATTATGGAGATCGGGTTTGAGAAAGAGCAGCAAAAGGGCAGGAGTAAAATGAAAGTGCATATGGCAGGAGAAGGAGATTTAGACTCGCCGAAGAGCTTTAGAAAAGGGATCGTCAGAAGAGCTCCAGATAATGACCCTGCGGCACTGTTTTGAGCTCTAGAAGACTGTCCCCTTACTGAGTTTTCACCTTGTTACGTGCCAGTGACAGGTCTGTCAGAGCCCAGTATGGACTGAGTGATTGAGCGACGGGGAGCTCTGTCAGATTCATCCACTGCTGATCACTGAGAGAGAGAGAGAGAGAGAGAGAGAGAGAGAGAGAGAGAGAGAGAGAGAGAGAGAGAGAGAGAGAGAGAAGCCCCCGCTGAGACCAGACTCCAGCACAAAGGGTCAGAGATGAACTCATGAATTTATAAAAAGCAGCTCACAAATAACCAGCGGACACAGGCAATGGTCAGACACTGAAGAACTAAAGAGCTTTCCGGAGCTAATGGATGAGCTGTATGACTGTACTCCTGACTCAAAATAAAGTGAGATGGATATGTGTGCGGCAAAAGAGGAAAATGCAAAACTGTGAGTGATGTGATGCATGGAAAAATGCAAGGACGATGTAGGCAATTTCCAAGGTGTTGCTAAGGGGTTGACAATATTTGGGTAGATGCCATAAAGCCAATTATCAGCCTAGAAATTCTTTAGGCTTCTTTGTATACAGTGGTCCCTCGTTATTCACGGGAGTTACACTCTAAAAATAACCCGCAATACGTGAAATCGAAAAAACAGTCAGCTTTATTTTTTACATTACAGATGTTTTAAGGCTGTAAACCCCCTAACTACACACTTTATACACTTCTCAGTCAGGCATTAACATTTTCACACTTTTCTCTCTTGTTTATACACTCTCAAAAGTTCAAACTTTCATAGAAAAATACATCCAGTTTTATAGAATGAAACCAAAGATTAAATCCTGTTGTCCGGTGCAAACGTTCATCGCTGTCATCAAAAGGTTCATAAAGCTTTTTAGCTTTTGTGCGGATAATGTTGGCATCCAGTGTAATGTTCTTTTTCTTGCAGTCACTGATCCACAAAGCTAAAGCAGACTCAATCCTTACGGGGGTCGCATGCCGGATATGTCTGCACATGACAGTTGGAAGTAACACACACCGGATACTATGTTATTTAAAATTAAAATATTCAGATGGCGCTCTGTGGCATGGCAGAAATATGAACAGTGTCCTGAGTCGTAGCTGAGCACCGCAGACAGCCGCCGACTTGCCGTGGCGATGTGCGTACCTTGATATAAACCTTTGTTTACAATTCTAAAATGCCTGCCAATGCATGGTGTGGCGCATCCAGTGTGCGACTCCCTTTACAATGGTCTTGCTACGGATATTTACAATCCTTTTTTGCATCTTTGTTGAAACTCACACTGCTAGCGATCAAAGATTTATGTTAATTTGGCAAGGTAAACACATTCTGTAATATACAGGAGAAACAGAGAAGATTGACTGACAATGGTCTACAGCTATACAGGATGCAGGACACAATGCGCTGTATAAAAAAAAACAATTGCACAAAAAGAAATCAGCGAAACTGCGAGGCTGTGAAAGGTGAACCGTTATAGAGAGTTTACTTTAAAAAAGTAACCGTTATAGAGAGTTTACTTTAAAAAAAATATTTATATAAAATATTGATATAAAAATCTAATGTAAAATTAATAATAGAATATACAAATTACTTTCTCATTGACGCTATACATGCAGTTTAAGTCAGAATTATTAGCCCTCCTCTGATTTTTTTTCTTTTGCAAATATTTCCCAACTAACGTTTATCAGAGAAAGGAATTTCACAGTATTTCCTATCATTTTTTCATAGACAGTCTTATTTGTTTTATTTTGGCTAGAATAAAAGCAGCTTTTAATTTTTTAAAAGCAATTTTAAGGTCAATATTATTAAGCAACATTTGTTTTCAACTGTCTACAAAACAATCCACAATTATATAATGAGTTGTCTACTTTAAGTAGCCTAATTAACCTGGTTAAGCCTTTAAATTGAGTTTTAAGCTGAATTAAATTTTGAAAAAATCTAGCTAAATATTATGTACTGTCATTATGGCAAAGTTAAAATAAATCAGTGATTAGAAATGAATTATTAAAATTATTATGTTAAGAAATGTGTTGGAAAAAAAAAATCTCTCCGTTAAAAAGAAATTGGGGAAAAATATATACAGGCTAATAAGTCACCAGGACTTATAATTCTGCCTTCAACTGTATATAGATACATATGTTTATACAGTACATACATGTGACATTGTCATTTCTAATAATAATAGTAATGATAACAATAAGTGTGATTGCTTAGAAATGTAATAGTACAATACAACTGTACAATGTGTTGCATAAACAACGCAGGATGCGTTACATAACAGATAATACTTTGATGAAATTGTTGCGTACAGTATGAGCAATAAGAAACAGTGATGTCTGACATGGCCTGAGGATTGAAATGCGAGCAGATTAATTCCTGCCAACTCATATCATACATATTTCAAAATAATCTGACATTTACGCAACATTTACCCAGAAGTCTGTATTAAAAACAGCAAAATGTGAAGAAAAAGAGGCGGCAGAGTTGTTTCAAGTTTCCACGATACATGTAGACTTAATCATGTATGTGAACATCTTTACAGCAAAAATGTTAAGCTTGACCTTCTGATTATGTCAGATATCCACACAACACAGATGGAGCTGGTGTGCTTTGAACAGGTCAAGCCGCAATGCTGTGAAACTGAACACTGGAAAACTTTTATCTCATACCTCCTGGCCAAATTGTGTCACGTGGATGCATGTGCTAATTAATTTACAATGCGAGTTAATTGGACACACAGCAGGGTGTTAATGAAATGAGTATTAAAGCTGACACAGGAGTCAGTGACCACACTTGACTGACCTCAGCTCAGCTCTGTAAGCACAGATAACAGCACTTGTCACTCCTTTACCAAGACAACTATGTGCAATCATTTCACTACATTTATTCACATGGTGCAATTTACAGTGACCCCCCAACATCAGATCAGAAATGAGCAAACCAAGAGACATCTGCAAACAAATCATGCAGGTGTTTATGAGATAAATATATAAATATAACATAAAATTAATAAGAAATTTTATTTATTATTACTTTCCCTAACACTTTTGAGGGCCACAATACAATGAAACACAGGACAAGTACCATCAGTCTCCACAAGAGGGCTCTGCTGTTCTAGTTTTGGATGTACAGTCCCATTAC